>NW_007251210.1:288271-354685 GCF_000164805.1 Carlito syrichta
ATATATATATATATATATATATATATATATATATATATATTTCAGCATGCCCATTCACCTGACTTTCAAAATTCCTTCCTCTGTCATGATAACTCAGGCATTTCTACTTTGTTCAGCATGAGCTATCACTTGGGCTCCTAAGAGTTATACTAGTAGCAACTTTGTTCTATCCCCTGATGTTATTGCTGGGGTATTATTTCCTTTGTCTGGAAGAATGGCCTCAAGTCAGTGAACTCTTGCTTACCTTGTATTGTATTCTAACTCTCAAAATCAAGCACCCTCAAAATCCAGTCCCATATGTACTCCTCTTGCTTCTGACAGTAAATGTTAGCCAATTCTTGCAGCTCCTTTTGACTTCCGTCTTCTTCTATCTTTATACAACCTAGCAATATCACAGCCGATGTATGCTAGAACTTAACCCTAGTTATCAGTTTGGCACCCAAGAGAGGTTATGGAGGAAGCTTTGGAAGGGAGCACTTTCTGCCCCACACGGGAGAACTGCTACCTTTTAATACGCTGCCTGGACCACCTCTGTAGCCTCCTTAGAGTTAAGAGGCTTATGCCTAACTGCAGTCCTTGGGAATATCCACCCAGAAGCGTACATGCACTATGTCAGGGTTCCAGATTTTTCTCACGAGGGCCTTGACAGTGTAACAGACTTGCTTTGACTGAGCATTGACTTGTCTTTGAAGCTTCTCAACCCTAAATGTCAGATTTTGATACTTCTCTTCAACTGGTATATGTGTAAGCCACAAAAGTTCTCATATTTAGTGTTTATCAGCTTTTTTAAGTCTTCATTTTTTCATTATCCTTTTGTAATGTTTTAGTGCAACTTAGTAATAACTATCCAAGCTCATTGTCTTTGCATGCATTATACACCTCATACCTTTCCAATGCTTGTGACATCACACTGGTCAGGGTGTTTCATTTCATCAGAATGTTTTTCCAAGTCATTTCCAGTTAAGATTTTAGCAATTATGTCACTATATTGTGCAAGGGATTACCCATAGTACTCTACATACCACTTGGGACGGGGTTCTCCTTTCTACTAAGTTATAAGTCAATCAGTTTCCAACTCTGTCTTAATGTATGCCTTTTTGGATCCCTCCTGATAACAAATTGTGTCAGTTGAGGTCTTCCAATAAGCAGATGCTAAGGTAGAAGTACAAGAGCCTGGCTAGGCACAGTGGCTCAGCCTGTAATCTCAGCACTTTGGGAGGCTGAGGCGAGAGGACTGCCTGAACCTGGGGGTTCGAGACCAGCTTGGGCAACTTGGCGAAACCTCGTTTCTATAATAAATCACAAAAACTAGCTGGGCATGGTGGCATATGTCTGTAATTCCAGCTACTTGGATGGCTGAGGTAGAAGGATTGCCTAAGCCCAGCAGGTGGCGGCTGTGGTGGCCGTGAGCGGTCACTGCACTCTAGCCTGGGTGACAGAGTGAGACTCCAACTTAAAAAAAAAAAAAAAGTACAAGAGACTTATAGCAAAGAACACCTTTGAACGATAAGAAGGAAGGATGCAGGGAAAACCTTCATGCAGCAATGCATGCATGACACCTGATGAAGGAGAGTAGCAAGGTATTATGTAAAAAGACTGAGGAGCATCTTTAAGAAAATCATGGCCAGTGTGATAAGGCAGAGTGAAGATTGTTTCTAAAGGAGTTCTACCTGGGGTAGAAATGGCCAGGACCCCGCACCCTGTTGTGCTCAGTCTGCAGCTGGAGTTGCCTAGGGTGAGTGTGCCCTTGTCTCATACACTACAGTAGATCTCAAAGGAGCTGCAGCTGGAGGCAGTCAGCTGTGAACCTCCCAGCAGGTTTTCTCTGAATGGAGATCTGAGTGGCCCACTTTCCTGGTTGCCACATGATTTGAAAATATAATTTTAAAATGATAATGTTCAAAATAACAAGAAATTGATAGGGTAAAAAGGCTAACAGAATATGTGCAAGCTATTTATTTATAGAAAAATTATGAAACATTATGGGAGAACATAAAAGTAATTCTGATTAAATAGAGAGAGAGATAGACCATATTCATAGATAAGACAAATCAACACAATAGCATGTCAATTCTACCCATTCTGACTTCTGAATTCACTGTCATTTCAATCATAGCATTCAAAAAAATATTTTATAAAATTTATTATAATAATCCTAAAATTCACATGGATTTTTAAGACATCTTAGTGTTTAAAAATAATTAAAGCAATAAAAGAAATAAAAGAAATTGCAGAGACTCATTTTGGCAGGTATTAAGATTTATTTTAAAGATATAGTAGTTAATAATAGTGAGTTATTGTTACAGCGATAAACAAATAAACCAGCAAAACAGAATAGTGGCCATAAACAAACACATGCATATATGGAAACTTGGTGTATGACAGAATTGCCACTACAAATCAGTGAGAAAAGATAGACTATCTGTAAATTTTGCTAGGACAACTGGAAATTTAAAAATTTTAGTGAACAGAATTTGAGAAGAGACTCTCCTTCACCAAATTTGCTATAAATGGCAATTAATTTAAGCACAATTACAGGACTTAATGAAAGCGAGATAGCCAAACAGAGCCAGAGCAGATGCTGCATAAATTGGAGTGACTTTTTCATTTTCCACTTCCCCTAAATTCATAAAGTATGAATATCTGCCAGAAACATTCTCAGAGCAGAAAATGGCTGAATTCTTGTGCTCTTACTCCAGTTTACATCACTAATCCAGAGAACTTTCATTAGCAACCTAGTGCTTCTGTTTTAGAGTCACACACACAATTGAATTTATAAAACTGTAATAAATTTATAAAATTAATTTTAGCAAGATTTATAAAATTACTACTTAATTTATAACATTAAATTCAGCAAGGACTAAGCCAATTCTTGTCTAGTGTGAGAAGAAATAATCATTGTCTAGACCAATTCCTTTATCTACATGTTACTGAAAGTGTCTCTCTTCACAGTCCTTTCCCTAACTCTTGTTTAATATTCCTTTACCTCAGTGGGCTTTGACATTACATTTAATCTAAGGGCCATGATCTTAAATTCTTTCCTCATAGTTATCTATATAAAAATAACAACTAAAATATGATGAAAACTTTACAATATCATTAAAAGTAAATTCTAGGCTGGGTGCGGTGGCTCAGTCTGTAATCCCAGCACTTTAGGAGGTTGAGGTGAGAGGATTGCCTGAGCCCAGGGGTTCGAGACCAGCCTGGGCAGCTTGGTGAGACCTCGTCTCTACAATAAATCAAAAAATAAGTCAGGCATGGTAGTGTGCGTCTGTAGTTCCAGCTACTTGGAAGATTGAGGTGGAAGGATTGCCTAAGCCCAGCAGGTCGAGGCTGCAGTGGCCGTGAGCGTGCCACTGCACTCCAGCTGGGCGACAGAGTGGGAGTTCGACTCAAAAATAAATAAATAAATTCTAAGTGGAATAAAAAACAAAATGGGAAAAGCAAACTAAAATTTCAAAATTATCTATAGGGGATTAGACAAATCTTAAGCTAAAAACAAAAAAATCTTCATAAGGCAAAACAGTGATACATTTTAGTAAATTAACATTAAAAATTTTTATACAAGAAGACCCCATTAGAAGAGTGAAAAGATTAGGAATAAGGTACAGCCTGGGAGAAGATATTTGCAATGCATGCAAATGGTTAAGCATTAGCTTACGGAATGTATAATGATGCCTACAAATTAATAAATAACACAAATAACTCAACATCCAAATTGACAAAAAAAAAAAAAAAAAAACAAACCACGAACAAGCAATTAACAGAAGAGGAAACTTAAATTGCCAATACTCTAAAAACTCCTACACCTTGCTAGAAATCAGAACATTAGAAAATTAGAACACAGTGAGACATCATGTCAGAGCTACCTGGTTGGCAAAAAATAATGTATGACAATATTATTTGTTGATGAGAATGTGAGGAAACAGCAACTTGAGTACACTGCCAGTGGGAGTTTAATTAATAACACTAATTTGTTAAGTAATTCAGCAGTGGTTAGAAAAGTTGAAGATACATATCCTACGACCCAGTAATTTCACTTCTAATTGTTTTCTAGTGAGCACTTATGTCAGGAAGGGAATATTTTCATGTTTATGCACTGTTTGACTTCCTGAGGAAAGAAAATTGACCTGCTAGAGAAGGTTTCCTTGACCTCAAACCCACTGGCTCCTCACATTCCTAGGGTATTAGGTTGGAGCCACCCCCTCCCAGTCAAAGGCTAATCAAACTTAATTCACCCGTAGCCATGGAGACTTTCAAGGGTTGTAAACCTATGGTCCTGAGATATTTATCTTTTTCCTGGAGAAACTTATTTACATTTCAAAGTCTGGGGACTACCCCCTTTCTTTCTGAGGAAAGTTTGTTTACATTAGGGAGACTGCACTCCCTCTCTGGAGAGTGGAAGGGATGTGTATATAAGCTCCCAGATTCATATTTTTGGGGTTTCTCACCTATAGTACAGACCCTAGTATCAGTAGGGTGGCATCTGGCTCTCATTATATCACCCCAGAATGAGGAATAATTGTGCCAAAATAGAACCAATGAGGTCATTGCTGTAAATAATCCGAATCTGCCTTGAACTGATGTCAGTAGGCCATTCAAGTTCTTGACTTCACTGCAGAAAATAATTTCAGAGTGAGTCCAAAGAAAAGTTCAAAGAAAAGTTTACTAAAGTGAAAGTAATTTATTAAAGTGAGAGCGAAAAAAGGAAATGTGTTCTGTGAAGCAGAATGGGTTGCTGGAGAATGAGGCAGTTCTGTTACTGCCTAGGGGAGCTCATTTTATAGGGGTATATGATTGTTTATTCATTAAATTTGTTGCGTGCAGCATGTTCTGAGAAGGTTGTTAGTTGACTCATGCACAGAGAGTTAACATGCTTAGACATCTGTCACATGTAGCATTAGCATCTTTTTTTTTTTTTGAGTTGGAGTCTCACTCTGTCGCCCAGACTGGAGTGCAGTGGCCGCTCCCGGCCACCACAGTCTCGACCTGCTGGGCTAGCATTAGCATCTTAAATCTCCACCCAGGAGAGTGTTTTCTTTTATCATTATAATGAGCAAAAGTTCAAGGTGAGGGCACGGTGTTAAGGTGCAGGCATCCCAATAGGGACCTTCCGTTTGGGTCCTTTCCACCTTTCAACAGGATGCTATACCCCCCGCAGGTGACTGCTACACAAAGGCTGGGCAAAGCCTTGTGCCTCCTCATCCAGAATGGACACAAGGTTTGAGTCCACAGGTGTAGTTGACAAACTTCCTTGTCCAGAATGGGTGCAGGGACCCCCCATCCTTCCTAGTCTGCCTCAGAACCAGAATCTTGAGTTTGCGTTCAGAATAATATGAATAAATGTAGATATTTAAAATTTATCAATATGTTCATGTGCACAAGGAGAATGCACAGAAATTTTATTTCAATATTATTTATAATAAGAAAAAGTGTATAAATATTAAATATCCATTCAGAGGAGGCTTGATAGATTTTCTGAAATTCAGATAATAAATACATACAGCAAGAAAATGAATACATTTAAGTTCTAGGTATAAATATTAGTAAATCATAAAGGTACACTTCATTTTTCAAAAACTGTGAAAATATGTACAATATGATATAGTTTATCTCAAATTTTAAAATGAAAACCAACTGTCTAGCAACTCTGATGATTAAACAAACTGTGGTTCACCTATTCCACGGACTTGCAGGAGAGGAAAAATAATTGCCTCTCAATCTGTTTTGAGTTCTTAGCTGGGATCCCTGTACCAAAAAGTGGATTAACAAAAGAAAAACAAACAGAAGTTTACTAACATTTGTACTTCATATATACATGGGAGATACTCGGGGAATGAGTAATTTTCAAAGCAGTGGCTTAGAATTCAGGCTTCAATACCATCTTCTGCTGAAACAAAAAAAGGAGAGTGTTGAGGGATCATTCTGGGGATGTGAGCAGGAAAAACATCCTATGTACAAAGACACAGGGAAACGGAGAGGAACCTGAACCAAGAAGCCTAGTTAAGTTTCCCCCAGTTTATTACACTTAGCTCATACCCACTTTGTCCTATCATAACTCTTCATGACTTTCATACTTCATCTAACCTAGCATAAAACACTCAAGTTTAGCCACTTCTTTTCTTCATGTCCTTGTGAAGGCTCTCATGCCATATAAAACCTATATTAAATAAACACGTATGCTTTTCTCTTGTTCATCTCTCTTTTGTTACAGAGGCCTCAGCCAGGAACTCAGAAGAGTAGAAATTATGTATTTTTCCTCCTCTATATTACCAGGAATTTAAAAACTTAAGTTTGAAAACATATAATCTTCTGGAAAATCAACCATTTTATGTAGATTCTCAAATTTGTATGTATAGAGATGAGCAAATTAGTATCATACAAATATTTATGTGGTTATTTCTCCATTATATGTTTTTTATTTTGGGTATTTGTACTTTCTCCCTTTCTTCCTTGATTAAGTAAGTTAATGATTGTGATAGACATTTCACTGTTACTCACTGGTATCCAGCTCTGCCCTCTTTCCTGGGCATGTGGAAGACGATACCTCTCATGCAAATAGCAGTAGGGCCAGGAGCATATGTCACACTGAGGCTGAGACTGAAAAGCCCCTGTGAAACTTTCAGAATCTCATCCCTAGTAGCAGTGAGCATGGAGGGCTTGTATTGATAAGACAGAACCCCAAGTTGAAGCAAACTGAATTGTTAAGTTACTACAGGGAAAATAGCTGACTTGGAGAATCTTCTAACCCACAGTGGACTTCCAATGCGTGAGAAAAAAATATATGTGATAAGCCACTCAAATTTAGGAGCTGTTTATAACCAAAGTGGAAGTCTAGTTTATCCTGACTAGTATAATGAAGCTATTTATTTTACTGACTTTTTAAAAAGAATTGGCTATTCAAATTGTTTTTTAGATCTAACAGTTTTGCTTTCTATGGCAATAATTTCTGCTTTTACTTCATTTTCTTTCTGATCTCCTTAGGTTTAATATATTCTTCCCCTAATATACTGTGCTTAGTTTACTTTTATTTTCCTTGTTTATTAAAATAAGTATTTAGGGCTAAGATTTTTCTTCTGAGTAATGCTTTGATTTTTATCTGATGTGCAGCATTTATATAATTGTATATATTTATTTTTGAACTGATTTTTTCACTCATATCTGTTCTTTAAGAAAGAAGTTGTATTTTACTTTAGAGGTATAATTTTTTTCTATTTCTTTTTATTGTTAACTTCAACTTTTGTGTTTTTGTTGTCAGAAAATATTTTCTGCTTCTTCTATACTTGCCGAAGCAAATCAACATTGTGTATCATACTGTACAAATTTTCTGGGACTTTCTCCCTGTTTGTTCTAATTTGACATTATGTATAGAAATTTGATCCCCAACATTGTAGATTTCTTACTCCTTACAAAGCACACAAACATTTACCAAAACTTGTAGTATGCTAAGTCATACAACAAATTTCAAAGGAATGAAATCAGAGTATGTTCCTTATGACAGTGGAAGTAAGATAGACTATTTTTTAAAAGATCACCAGAAAATTTTCTTGTGTTTCAAAATTTAGCAACACACATTTAAATAGACAATGAGAGCTGGGCATGGTGGTTCACACTTGTAATTCTAATATTTTGGGAGACCAAGGATGAAGGATTGGTTGAGGCTAAGAGCTCGAGACCATCCTGAGTAACATAGGGAGACCTCATCTTTACATAAATTTTAAAAATTAGCTGGGCATGTGGTGCACATCTCTAGTCTAACTACATAGAAAACTGAGGTGGGAGGATTGCTTGAGTTGAGGAGTTTGAGGCTGCTGTGAGCTATGATCACACCCTGCACTCCAACCTGGGCAACAGAAGCCCAGGTTCTTTAAATACTAATACTAATAGTTCTCTACTAATAATAGTAATTTAAAATATAAAATAAAATGAATAGACAATGGGTCAGAGAAGAAATTAGGACAAAAATTAGAAAACAGTCCAAACTAAATAATAATTAAAATATAAGTAGTAATATCTCATAGAATGCATTTAAAGCTATGTATTTAAGGGAATGCACAACCCTAAATGCATATATTTTGTTTCTTCCTTGGGATATTTAAATAGTACTTGACCTTATTTACTAGAAATGCAAATTAAAGTCACAATGAGATATCACTACACAGCTACCAGAATGACTAAAATTAAGAAGAATGAAAATACCAAGTACTGCAAGTGTTACAAATGCAGGCTCGGTCACTTATCACCCAATGCCAAACTCAGAGATGAGAGATGGTAGACAGAAAGTGACTGTATTCCAAAAGCCGGCAGATTGGGAAATGATCAGGCTCATGCCTCAAAGAAATCATTTTGGTTTTTAGGTTGAGTGCAAGGTTTAAAAGGGAAATCTGGTATGGGAAACATGCAGATGTGGCACAGTGTGTGTCTTGATGGCTTATTTTGGGTGGTGGTCCTCCAGGAGGTCTGGTTGGTGTTATCTCAGCTGCATTCAGGTTATGGATCAACTGTCTCATGACTCCTCCCAAGTGGGAGGACCCCACAGTTAGACTATTTTAGGATTAGCCCCTGGGATTTCTAAGCAAGGATAAGGTCAGATAAGTGTGCATGGTGGAAAGAAGTTTCTAGAACATGCTCCAAGTTTTAAGATTAAGGGGGTGGGGAAAGAACTTTAAAATACATTTTAAGGCTGAGATGCT
Source organism: Carlito syrichta (assembly GCF_000164805.1). Classification (NCBI taxonomy): domain Eukaryota; kingdom Metazoa; phylum Chordata; class Mammalia; order Primates; family Tarsiidae; genus Carlito; species Carlito syrichta. Next base: position 296,965 of record NW_007251210.1, read on the forward strand.
CGGTTACACAAGGATGTGGAACAACTAACTATAAGCCTCATATATCACTGGCACTAACGTTAGTTGGTGCAACCACTTCTGAAAACCAGAAGTTTTTACTATTTGTTGCATATCTTGTAATTCAACAATTTCTTTCTTAGATATATGCTCAAAGACATATGTATCTATGTGCATCAAAGTCATGTGCAAGGGTGTTCATAGCTGCATTATTTGTAACAGCCAAACTCAGAAAATAGCTCAGATAACCATCAGTAGAGTGGATAAATGAACTGAGTAAATTTATGCAAAATATAGCAATAAAAATTAATAAACTACTACCATGGCGATGATACTGATGAATTGTTCACATAAATATAATGGGCAAACTATCTAGACGTAAAAGAGCACATACTGCATCATTCCGTTTATATAAAATTCAAACACAAACAAAATAAATTTATGATGTTAAGACTCAAGATATTGGTTATCTCTAAGAGAAGAGTGGAATTTGAACCCAGGAGGGGACACAAGGTTCATTTGTGGAGTGTTGGTACTGTTCTAGTTCTTATTTGGATGGAAGTTCATATTGTGATTATTTCGTAAGCTAAAAACCTGTGATTTGTGCCTTTTATCTCATGTATTTTGTATTTATCTGGAAATGTTAAACAATTGAATTGGAAATTACTGTTTTGTCACATATGTCATATATGAGCAGGTAAATGCTGTTCTGAACCAAATTTGAGTTGCAGAGATAGACACAAGAGAATGCTTAGGCTGAAAAAAGGAACCGTTCAGATTTGCAAATTACCACTGCATTAGCTCCCATTAGAAGCCTGAACTTATGTTTTGAATAATAATGAGCTACCAGATTCTTCCTCCAAATAATTCAGTTTTAGTCACATTAAACATTTGCTCTTTTATTTAACCTCCTTCTGTAATTTTACTTTTAGTGGTCCTGCTAGTTTCTATAAACTTTCTTAGCTTCTTTTTTTTCTCCTGCATCCTGAAACTTCTTTGTTCTACCCTCAAAATGTATCGAGAACCCAACCATTTCTCACCCTTTCCACACTAGTTTGCCTCGTCAAAGGCACCTCGTCTCTCCCCTGAAGAGATAACATACACTTCTACCAGTCTTTCTGCTTTTCCTCATCCTCTGGTCTAGTTTCCATTAAAGAAGCTAGAGATATACTATCACGAATCATGAAACGATTAGGATTTATGAGCTTTCTGGTATTACACAATTTGAAGTACATAGCATCACCTAATCAAGCTTCTAGATCTAATGTTTTGTCTATATAACAGACGACTGGGAAAGAAGGATAAGCTAAACTACGCTATGAAGAAACACTCAGACAACGTTAGCTAAAGTTACTCTTCTCAAAACATTCCATTAACTTCTCATTTACTAAAAGTCAGATTTGAATCCCTTACTCTAACTTGCAAACTCTACAAAGATTTTACCCCATCTCTTACACCTCTGCCTTCTCTAACTTCATTCCAATCATAGTGGCTTCCTTTTTATCCCTCTAAAGTGATTAACACGATTCTACCTCCCAGCCTTTGCACTTAATATTTTCCTATCTAGAATTCTCTTTCTCCTCCAGAGATAGGCCTTGCTTGGCTATCCTATCTAAACTATCACACTCTTTCACACACAAAATGCCCACTATCCCTTTTCAGCTTTATATTTTTTCACAACGTTGATTTCTACATAATATCAAATTATAAATCTTCTAACTTATTTAGGTCTCTATTTCCTTTGCTAGAATATAATTTCCATGAGACCATGGAATTTGTCTTGTTTCGACTTATATCTTCAGCATGTGTAAGAATACTAAGCAGAAAATAGAACTCAAATAAGTGTTGAATGGATGAATAGTTGAATGATGGAATAAGTATTAATGTGAGTGGTTAGACTGTAACACAAATTTGGCAGAAATATTTTCCAAGGTAATCTATTAAACTAAAACAGCTTATTTGCGACCTGGAGTACATAATTTTTTAACATCCCCTTGTTTTATATGAAACAATTATTTTAGTAGTAGCTATGCAATAATCAATAATAATGACCATTTTCTTGATTTGGTCTTCAGTTTTAAAACAAATAATTAGAAATTAAAATAGGAAGATATGTTAATTTCAATTATGTTATTTAAATCCTGCAAGATGATTTCATCTATAAACTGAACTTCACACTTGCCAAATGAAAATATCACTCCTTACAATTCCCATCCTGTTTCATCACTTTAATGTTAAAACACAAATAAAAATTCCAAGTGGTTACAGAGATTGACAGAAATGACAGAGCTGAAATAACTCAAGTTCTCTTTTAATTTTTATAGTCACTATGATATAGTGATTGTAGCAACGAAAGCATTATTTATTTATTTAAAATCTATTATCTACACACAAGAATGTGCAACAACCTAGAGATTAGCAGTGGAAACTGTGCTGAAATGAGCCTGAATCATCCTGAATGTCAAGTCTGCATGTGTTGAGGACCCGTCATATTACTGGGGTTTGCCAAGTCAATTTCCATGTAGAATACAAAGTTTATTAAAGAAAAGTAATAAAAATGTAATAACTTGAAATATATATATATAATTTAGGTCTTACAGAAAGCACAGTAATTATTTAGAACTTAGAAAAGTTTTTTGGAGGAGGAAGAAATATTTTGTTACTGATATTGCATAATATTGTTGGCAAAAAGTGATAATAAAAAAACCTTATCTAAGAAAGAAGGGAGCCAGGCACAGTGGCTCACGCCTGTAATCCCAGCACTTTGGGAGCCAGAGGCAAGAGGATTGCCTGAGCCCACAAGTTCAAGACCAGCCTGGACAACTTGGCAAGACCTCATCTCTACAACAAATCAAAAAATTAGCTGGGCATGGTGGCGCATGCCTGTAGTTCCAGCTACTTGGAAGGCTGAGATGGAAGGATCACCTGAGCCCAGCAGGTCAAGGTTGCAGCTGCAGTGGTCATGAATATGCATTCTAGCCTGGGTGACAGAGTGATACTCCAATTCAAAAAAAAAAAAAAAAGAAAGAAAGAAAAGATAAGAAAAGAGAAAACAAGAAGCCTAGATTTTAACGTTACATAGAAAAGAGGTAAAATATAAAAGCTTAAAGGTTATAAAACCTATAATGTAAAATTTGAATTGGTAATATCAACATGAACTGATAATTTATATATATATATAATATATTCTGTTTTCTAAAATAAATAATGGCATGCCAATAGCAGTGGGCATACCTAGTACCCAGATCTTTGTTTATATGTGTTATTTCTAATTGTAAAGGGCCATAGGTCCTTGGAGGAATGGCTGTTTCCAGATCTGGTTCAGAAAAGTACAAGGTGAACACACAAACATCTCATTGTAGTAGAAAACTTAAAAATAAAAATGCTCAAAGACTAATGGGATCACGCCAAAAAGATATAAAAATGCTCAAAGACTAATGGGATCACGCCAAAAAGATACAAGAGCTGGCTTGAGGGGGCCTCCACTGGCAAAAAGTGAGACAATCTGAGCATCATAAAAGAATAGCAGGAATTTATTTTAGCTAAATGAATAAATAAAAATCCATGAGTTCATAATAATATGGAGAGAGAGAGAGAGAGAGAAAGGACTCTTCTCTAAATAGTATGCCAGCTAGTAAATGTAAAAGAAATGATAAAAATTTAAAATCAATGTTTTGTAACCTCCAATGCAATACATAATTCAGGAAGGATCATCAATGGGTACTAAGACTATTAGCTGAAAGTTGTTAGGGGACAGAATATTGGCATAGTGCTAATCACTATCTTGGCTCACAGGCAACTTGCAAATTGCAAAGGGAAAAAATGTACTTCACAATGGAGAAACTGACAATCCTCCTCCTTAACCAAGAGATCAAACCTAGTATCACAAATAGTGGGACAATTAGGGGTTATGAGCTTTCTGATATTACTCAATTTGAAGTACATAGCATCGCCTCATCAAGCTTCCAGACCTAATGTTTTGTCTATATAACAGACTGGGAAAGAAGGATAAGCTAAACTATGCTTTGAAGAAACAATCAGGTAAAGCAAGCATTGGGAACATTCTATAGAACAACTGGACTAGAATCTTGAATAACAAATAGAATTAAAATGGGGGTGGGAAGAGACATAATCACTAAATGCAATACATGAATTATGATTAGACTCTAGTTTAAAAAACATAGAATGCACTTTTAGGATAATTTGGATCTTTTTTTTTTTGAGTTGGAGTCTCACTCTGTCGCCCAGACTGGAGTGCAGTGGCCACTCCCAGCCACCGCAGCCTCAACCTGCTGGGCTCCGGCGATCCTTCTGCCTCAGCCTTCCAAGTAGCCAGAACTACAAGCGCGCTACCACGCCCGACTAGTTTTTTGATTTATTGTAGAGATGAGGACTCACCAAGTTGCCCAGGCGGGTCTCAAACCCACGGGCTCAGGCAATCCACTCACCTCAGCCTCCCAAAGCGCAGGATTACACGCTGAGTCATCGAGCCCGGCTTAATTTGGGTAATCTTAACGTGGACTGGATAGCAGATGATATTGCTATTTGTGAAAAAAAAATGTTTATAAGCATCAGCAATAAATTTCACATTTTAAAAATCAGACACAGTTTATTTCCTATTTTGGCAGCAATGATTTTGAAGAATTCTAAAAATTTTAAATTCTAAAAGGAACTTTGCATTCTAAAACCTGAAAATAATCTTAATTCTAAATGATTAAAAATAATTTTGGTGGTTTGGCAAAATGACTTTGCAATGGAATGAGGTATTAGTGCATGGGAATGATAGCTGTCCTCTTATACCACTTCAAGAAATTGATCTTTGAAAAATAGACATGGGCCGGGTTCGGTGGCTCAGCCTATAATCCCAGCGCTTTGGGAGGCTGAGGTGAGTGAATTGCCTGAGCCCGTGGGTTCGAGACCCGCCTGGGCAACTTGGCGAGCCCTCATCTCTACAATAAATCAAAAACTAGCCGGGCGTGGTAGCGCGCGCCTGTAGTTCCGGCTACTCGGAAGGCTGAGGCGGAAGAATCGCCGGAGCCCAGCAGGTCGAGGCTGCGGTGGCCGGGAGCGGCCACTGCACTCCAGTCTGGGTGACAGAGTGAGACTCCAAATCAAAAAAAAAAAAAAAAAAAAGAAAGAAAAAGAAAAGAAAAGAAAAATAGACATGGATATAAATATGAAAGCAATCCTATGACAAACATTCTGTATTTACAAAATCAAACTTGTTCAATGGGTGTTAATTAAATAAGAGACTGGTGTATAGCCATTAAAATAATATAGGCACATATTTATTGACAAGTATGGAATTTCATGATACGTCAATGGGTTACAAAACAGTACATAGAGTTTATGCCTATTTTATCATATGTTTATTGATAAGTATATGCTCGAGAATGGAATAATATAAAATGGAAACTGTGTATCTTTGAATAGCAGTATTGTATTTGCCTTACTTTTGCTTATTTTATTTTTGAAATTTTTAACATAACGTTTTAATAAAATGAAATCATCTAAAGCAATTAGCTTATTTTAAAAAGCCATTATTTCAGTTTCTAGGCACATTAAAACATTAGCTAAATGCTAGAAGTGGGAAGTGGGAGTCTGAGCCCCCAGCATGATGTAGAGAAGGCTGATGGCTGCTGCTTCTGTGTCGCTGGCAATGCAAGGTGTGATGGGCATCTCCAGTTTCCCACGGACCCTGTGCTCTGAGAGTCCTGCTGTTGCCCCCATGGGCCAGCGGCCCTTTTAAGAATTCAAAACTTCTTCTCTTTTATAGAACTAAAGAAGACAAATACAATCAAGGGTCACCTGAAATTGTGATTGGCTCACAAGTAATCCCAGGACAAAATCAAAGATCTCTACTCAACCATAATTTTTAAAAAACTGCTAAAAAATGTTTGATATAAAGACTTGGAATGGGCTGCAAATAACCCATATGACTTCCCAAATGACTATTTTGGCCCTTACTTCACTGTTCCTAGCAAGGGCTGTACTGTCTTAGAAATTGGTCAAGATAATTGAGGCCAGGGAAAAGGAACAAAAGAAGAAACAAAAGCATCAAGAAAATATTCCAAAAGATAAATGACTAGGAAAGGGTTGAAAGAATGAGCAGGTTTTGCAATCAGAGGAAAATAATTTGAAACATGATGCAGCTTTGGAAGCACCCATTAACATTTCTGCTTTGGATTTCATGACTGACGGTCTTATTTGGTGAATTAAATCTGACCATCTGTAAGAATCATGCTAGTTCTGATTTCAATACTACAGTAACTTTTAGGCTTCGGTGTAGAAGTTAGTTGGTATCTATTGACAGTTATTGTAAATTAGCACTTATTTTGGTAAAAGTTCTTTATAATTGACTTAGTAATTTGTCATTTTGCAGCTTATGTACTGAAATGAAAGCATCTTTGGAGAAAAATGGCTTTAGATTATGAACTCTATTCAAATGATGGTTTAAAATGTCAGAATCGTCTTCTCTGAGGTGAAAAGTGTGCTTTGGCTTAAAAGAAATACAGCATATTAATCACATCTTTTATCATTATTGCTTATTTCTTAGAATAGGATCATTTCTGGCTTTCTCAAAACAACAATATCAATCAATGAGTACTTCTATTTTCTGAATTTTTATGACTTTAGTTTTTGAGACAACTGGTAATTATCAAGACATTCTGCATTTTCTGAACTTAATTTTATAAAGATTTTTTTATCTTGACTATATAGGATACCACCTACTGGATATAAGTTTTTGTACTTACAAACACTCCCATTTTCTTAGAGATGACTTACTGAGAAGAGTGACACTGTGATTTAAAGGAAGCAGTAATAATGCCCAACACTGTAGTACCTTAGAACCAGTTTATTCTTGTACTAAGTGCAATTGTGAACTAGTTAGAATGTCCTATCACGCAGTTTGCTGGTTATATAGATTTCATTTTTGTTTTTTTATTTCATCCTTCGTTTCAACTCATGTAGTAGTGATATCCAGTATTTTTTGATCAAACAGGTTCAAGGTTAAAATTAAAATTTCAAATTTATTTTAAAGGACTCTCAAAGAATAACAGTTAAGTCATACTTCCTAAGTGGTAAAGCAAGGTTTAAGATTAGGACAACTGTCATTGGGTAATAGGGTGAAAAGGATAAATTATGTCAAAATGAGAATGTGCTATACTTAGAAGTAAAAAGCTAGTGGATGTTTCTTTTAGTTAATAGTATAACTGGAACTTCTTACTATTAAACATGGCTTTTATAAATGTATGGTCCAGTAATTTTATTCACTGTCAATATTTAATAGCATCTTAATGTTTCCTACTCCTCTGATAATGAATTTTAAGTTACAAAAAATTGTACAGGAGCTCTAATTTTAAAAAATGAAACTAAATTTTGAAATAAATTTGATACTATTTGCAAAGAGAAAAAAATATTAAAAGAGAAGTTTCTTAAAATGTCCTAAATGTGTATGCAGTGAATGAGAAGTCATATTTAGAGTTCTACTGGATTTTTAAAAATTTTTTATTATAACATATAAATATTATTTCTTAGAAAGACCATATAACTCTTTGAATTTTTTTTTTTTTTGGATATGCAGAAGTAACTCCTGAATCCCAGATACTCCGAATAAATTGGTGTTTGAGATTCCAGTTTTCTGTGCTGTTGACTAGTTGTGCCTACTTCTAAACTGACAGAAACTTAGAACAAGAGGCTGGTGTTAGACTCCCAGAGATGTGATTTTGTCATGGAGGTGGAGATTAGAGTCAAACAAAGATATAGATTAGAATCAGATTCTGAGCTAGCAAATACTTACACCCAAAGAAATTCAAGTATTTAAAATTTGTTTATTGGGACTGGTGTGGTAGCTCACACCTATAATCATAGCACTTTGGGAGGAGGAGGTGAAAGAGGAGGGGATCATTTGAGTTCAGGAGTTCGAGACCAACCTGGGCAAAACAGCGAGACATCGGCTCTAAAGAAAATTAAAAACAAAAAATTAGCCAGGAAGATCACTTGAGCCCAGGAGTTGGAAGCTGCAGTGAGTTGTGATCATGCCACTGCACTCCTGTCAAGGCAACAGAGTGAGATCCTGAAATGGAAGACTTTCTGACATCACACAACCTACCCAAGTTGAAACAAGAAAACAATGAGACACTAAATATACCAATAACAACTCAGGAAATTGACTCTGTCATACAAAAACTACCTACAAAAAAAAGCCCTGAACTGGATGACTTTCCAGCATAATTCTACAAAACGTACAAGGAAGAGCTGATACCAATCCTATTGAAAGTATTCCAGGCAATTGAGAAAGATGGAATTCTCCTGAAATCATTTACGAAGATAACATTACACTGATACCCAAACCGGGTAAAGATGCAACAAAGAAAGAGAACTACAGGCCAATATCCCTTATGAACATAGATGCAAAAATCCTCAACAAGATTCTAGCAAATTGGATCCAAAACACATCTCAAAAATCATCCACCATGACGAAGTAGTCTTCATCCCCAGGATGCAAGGCTGGTTCAACATTTGCAAGACCATAAATGTAATTAAATACATCAACAGATGTACAAACAAGAACCACATTATTATCTCACTAGATGCAGAAAAAGCTTTTGATAAAATCCAGCATCCCTTCTTGATAAAAATTCTCAAACACCTAGGTATGGAAGGGAACATACCTCAAAATAGTAAGTACCATTTATGACAAACCCACAGCTAACATATTGTTAAATGGACAGAAACTAGAAACATTTACCCTGAAAACTGGAACAAGACAAGACTGCTTACTCTCAACCTCTTGTTCAATATTGTGTTGGAAGTCCTAGCCCAGGCAATTAGACAAGAGAAGGAAATCAGCAGTATCCAAATAGGAAAAGAGGAAGTCAAGTTATCCCTCTTTGCTGATGATATGATCCTATACCTTGAAAATCCAAGAGAATCTGTCAAAAAACTGCTGGCACTGATAAAGGAATTTGGCAAAATCTCAGGGTACAAAATAAACATGCAAAAGTCAGTTGCATTTCTATATACCAACAACAAGCAGGGCAGAAACTCAAATAAAAAGCACCATCCCATTCACAATAGCCACATATGCACACAAAAGAAATACCTCGGCATCTTCCTAACCAGAGAAGTGAAAGATCTTTACAATGAGAATTACAAAACACTGCTCAAAGAAATCCAAGATGACACAAACAGATGGAAAAATATTCCATGATCATGGATAGGAAGAATCAACATTGTTAAGATGTCCATCCTACCAAGACAATCTATAGATTCAATGCAATACCCATTAAGTTACCAACATCATTCTTCTCAAACCTGGAAATGGCAATACAGAAATTCATATGGAAACATAAATGACCACGAAAAGTCAAAAAAATCCTTAGCAAAAGAAACAAAGCAGGAGGTATTACACTTCGAGACTTCAAACTCTACTATAAGGCTACAGTAATCAAAACAGCCTGGTATTGGTATAAAAACAGGCACATAGACCAACGGAACAGGATAGAGATTCCGGAAGCAAAGCCTCAATTCCTCAACCAACTCATCTTTGACAAAACCTCCAGTAAGAACTACTGGGGAGTGGAAAACCTATTCAGTAAATGGTGCTGAGAAAACTGGCTGATCACATGCAGAAGGTTGAAATAGAACCCCTACCTATCACCATACACAAAAATTAACTCTAAATGAATCAAAGACCTGAACATAAAACCTCAAACTATAAGAATCAGAAAACACAGGAGACACCCTTATGGAAATTGGAACTGGGAACCAATTCCTACTCAGAACCCTAAAGGCAATAAAAAAAAAGGACCTCATCAAATTAATGAGCTTCTGCAAAGCAAAAGAAACCATCAAGAGAGCAGGAAAACAGCCCACAGAATGGGAAAAATATTTGCCAACTGTGTAGCTGACAAAGGCCTAACATCTAGGATCTACAAGGAACTCAAGGGAAAAAAAACAAACAACCCCTTTAAAAAGTGGGCAAAAGACATGAATAGACACTTCTCAAAAGAAGATATACCAGCAGCCAACAGACACATGAAAAAGTGCTCAGCCTCACTCATCATCAGAGAAATGCAAATTAAAACCACATTGAGATACCACCTAACACCTGTAAGAATGGCCATCATTAATAAAACAAACAACAGAAGCTGGCAAGGATGTGGAGAAAAAGGAACGCCTCTACATTGCTGGTGGGAATGCAAACTTGTACAACCTCTCTGGAAAATAGTCTGAAGATTTCTGAAAGAACTAGAAATTGACCTTCCATATGACCCAGCAATTCCCCTATTGGGAATATACCTGGAGGAACTCAAATTATTCTACAAAGAAGATACCTGCACACGTATGTTTGTTGCAGCTCTATTCACAATAGCAAAAACATGGAACCAATCATATTGCCCATCGAAGCTGGACTGGATAAAAAAATGTGGTACATATACCCAATGGAATATCATGCAGCCATAAAGAACGACAAGTATAGGGACTTTGCAGCAACCTGGATGGATTTGGAGTCGATCTTACTCAGTGATTTATCACAGAAACAAAGAACAGAGTTCTATATGTTCTCACTCATAAGAGGACCTTGAACAATTATAATGCTATAGGAAAGTGATTGGCAGTAATGGGAAACTGTTGAGGGGAGTGAGATTGGCAGTTGAGGGAAACTGCTAGGGAAGGGAGGGGCATATCTCATTTACAGGAGTACTTGCATGATCAATGTTTGTACACCTAACCCTGCATTGTACCCCACATCTTTATAATAAAAATTTAATAAAAGAAAAGTTGACTAATAGAAAAGCAGCTTATTTCTTTCTCCCAATAAACAAATTTTATTTTATTTATTTCTTCAAATTTTTTGAGGTCACATTTGAGCATAGCCTGGAAGGTAGTGAGAGAGTTTGGTTGGAATGTTTAGAGTTTTATTTTTATTACAGCTTATCTTATCTTTTTTTTTTTTTTTTTTTGGTTATAGGATCATCAGCCATGACCCTTGTGATAAGTGAGGAGAAGATGTTACTTTTTCTTTCCTGCATGACTGTGTCAAAAAAAAAAAAAAAAAAAATCCTCCAGCTCTCATGGAGTTCCATTTTAGACTAGAAAAAGCTAATAATTATACACATATTAAATAAGTAAATTGGTAAAATGCAAGGCTCATGTCTGCAATCTTAACACTTTGGGAGGCTGAAGTGGGAAGATCCCTTGATCCCAGGAATTTGAGTTGCAGGAAACTATGATCATGGCACTGTACTTAAGCCTGGGTGACAGAGTAAGATCCTGTCTCTAAAAATAAATGTAAAAATAAGTAAATAATACATTATGTTAAGAAGTGATTAGTGATACAGAGAAACAAAATATAATGCAGGTCAGGGTAAGAGAGTAGAAGTGGTGAGGCTGTACAATGCACTAAGAGGACGAATTTTGAATAAACATTTGATGTAGTGAAGGGGTTTTCTATGCAGATGTCTGCAAGAGGAACATTCAAGAGGAGAAACCAGTCTAAGTTATGCAAGTACTTGTCATATGGGAGAATCATAGAGGAGTTCTGTGTGGCTGGAGCAGAATGAGTGAAGAAGAGAAATCGGAGTCACACTTGTATTGGTAAGGGGAGAACAACAATCACGAAGGGCCTTTTAAACCATTGAATGGGTTTTGGCTTTTACTTGAAGTAAAGAGCCATTGCCAAGTTTTGAACTGAGAAATGAAATTATCTGACTTACTTTTCAACTGAATATGCTCTTTTTCTTCATAAGGATTACTTTTTGATTCCATATGTGGAATAATAATGATGTGAAAGTGAGAGTAAAACCAATCAAATTAACTTAAAACAATATAGGAAAATATTTTCATCATTAAAACAATATAGGAGAATATCTTCATCATCATCATGATAGGAGAATATCTTCATCATCAACAAGAATAGACAAAACCCTCAAAAGTGCACACCATGAGCCAAAAAAATGGACACATTTGATTACCTCAAAATTAAGTATTTCTGCTCAGTGAGGCAGATCAAATTGCCAGATAGGTTACAAACAGAAGGAGTTGGTAACAATGTCTAAGATTGAGGAATGTTTTGGATTAGGAGTTTCTATAAAATAACCAGAAAATGACATAAATCTCAATTTTAAAAATAAGCAAATGATATGAGTAGACAATATACAGAAGAGCACACCCTAAAGTCTATAAGTAAATTAGGGGAAGTTCAAAATCATAGATAATCAGAGAAACACAAATTAAAACTACCATGAGATGTTGCCCTATGCCTGTTGACCGGTGTCGTTTAGAAAGTTGGACAGTATCAAGTGTTGGCAGGAAGGTAGTGTTATGGCAAATTTCATACATTGCTGCTGGGATTGTGTACTATATTATCACTCTGGGAATGATTAGGCACTAAACAGTCAAATTATGTAATCCTATAAGGGAGGAAATATGACTTTCTTCTATCCTTCTAAATTCTTTTGCTGGTCTATGAATTAAATTGACATAAGGTAGATTAACAGGAGAAAAACTATTTTAATTATGTATGTACTCATCCAAGTCTGACCAAAATATGAGACTCAAAGAAGCGGCCTGATGATTGAGGCTTATGTAGCATCTTGAGCTACAGAAAAGAGTAGGGGTCTAGAGCTGATGGGGGGTGGTGAAGACAAATTATGAGAGGGTGAGGGGAGAAAATGTATAGCAAATAAAGATTGCCTTGTTATGCAGATAAAAGTCTCTCAGGTGATAAAAGTTCTCTCAGAGTAGTTCTCTTCCTGGTACAAACACCTTTACTAAAGAAAATTTCCTTTGCCAAAGGGAGTTTTATACATTTGCAGTTGAGGGAAAGGTTAGGAGCTTTTCCTGCATTGGTTCATCATTAATTTCTTTTAGCTTTGTTAAATGAAAAATCGAAGACAAATTTAACAGAGTTTAATTGAGGAAAGTATGATTCACTAATCAAGCAGCCTTCTGAACCAGAGTAGCCTCAGAGACACTCCAGTGCAACCACATAGTACAAGAAGATTTATGAACAGAAAAAGGAATGGAAGTGAGATACAGAACCAGTTAGATTGATTAAAACTCAGCCAGTTTGAATAGTTGGCTGCCTTTGATTGGCTATCAGTGATTCACACAAGAGTACTTTAGTCTGTTTACACATTCATTTACATTACAGTTCACTATGTATGGAGAAAGCTTTGGGTCGAACTTAAAATATGTAAGGAGGTAGCTTTAAGCTAAACTTAATTTAACAGTTCAAAGTAATCAATATGCCAAAGTGGCATATTTTGAGTGACATATTCTGACTCTCTCATTCATATTTTGGGAGGGTAAGTCCTGAATTCCATCAATACTCCCTTATACTCCAGTAATTTTGCTCCAAGTTATACATTCAAAAAAATTTTTACTTGATAGACAAAGAAACATAGGGGAGAACAGAACTATCTCTTCAAGGGAAAGTTAGAATGAAATCCAAAATGTACAATTCCCCACAGAACTCTAGTTGAAGAGGAGAGCGTTGGGGACAGAGCCCTGCCTGAGAGTCCTTTTGCCTCCTATTTAGGCCTTGCTACAGAATTATGAAGGGACTCCTTAGAAGCACTACCAGAAAACTGTCCATTAACACAAGCACATGGGCTTTGGGAACTCTAAATATGAATACGTAGATATGAGGAATTAGACATTTAGGATTGTCAAGTATACAAAGAAGGAGGGAACAAGTGAAGGATAAGATACTAAGTCCTGAGAGAGAGAGAGAGAATTTAAGAGTATCCTTCAATTCTTACTTTGTTCAGAAAGCTGGGAGACCTTGACCGATCTACCTAACCTCTTACTGATAGAGAAATGCTGAGGATTGACCCAGCAGTGATGAGCTCAGACTCGTTTTCACCTCCCTCATTCCATGATGTGGCCTGCGCTTGTAAAACAGTTTGATTTTCTCCTCTATGATAAAATATTGGGATGTATAATTGTTTTCCTTTTTCAAATGTTCCAATTCTACCTTTAGGTGTAGAAGGAAGGAGACAAAAAAAAAGAAAGTAGTATCAACTTCTGCAACTCTTCCAAATTCTTCCAAATTCACAGAAATTTGCTTTAGACAACATTGCCTGGCAGAGGAATCAGAACAACTCATTCTTGGAGACTGCTTGTTTTTTTTTTGCTGTGAGAGGCATTCAAAATGAAAGTGGACCTTGCTAGACTGTGTCAAATCCCAGTTAGCTGAACCTGCAATGAGTTCACTCCTTCACTCCAGTGAGGTGACCAGAGGTTATTGCCTATCACTGTCCCATGTCCTAGTCAGATTGTTCAACCCCTGATAGCCAAATATTCTCATGGCTAGCTCTCTTTCTCACCCTTCATTCCTCCCTTCATTTCTTCTCCTTTTTCCTTCATTTCATAATGACTCAAAATGGCTCCTCTCAGCACTTAAACATACAATGACATTAAAAGCCACTCTTTTATTAGTATCCCTTGCGAAGCCTGTAGAATTTGTCTCTAACTGCTGTTTACCTGTGTCTGAATTCAGCAGGCACTGTTGAGAGAACTGCCATTCCAGTTTGCAATTTTGAATTACAAAAGAGGTATATATATATATATATATATCTCAGCACTCCCAGCAGTGCCAAAACTTGTATGCACATTTAAAGAGACATTAAGAGATGTTCACCACAATTACAAGCAGAAGAGGAGTCTGGACGCTAATGGTAACCACTCTGAGCACCTCTTGCAATTTCAGAAGTCTTTTGTTATCAGTATATATTGAGTATTACAATTTTAATACAGTTTTTTCTTTTCTTAAAACATATACATTTTGGGGCACCCTCTCTGAGAAAGAAAGAGAAAGAGAGGAGAGAGAGAGAGAGAGAGAGAGAGAGAGAGAGAGAAAGTTAAGAGTATCCTTCAATTCTTACTTTATTGTTAGGTTTTATTATGAATGGTTGTTAAATTTTGTCAATGGCTTTTTCAGCTTCTACGGAAATAATATGTGTGGGGTTTTTTTTGGTCAGTATATCAATTTGGTGTATAATACTAATGAATTTCTTAATATTGACCCATAATCATAAAATAAATCTCAGTCATGGCACATTACTTTCTAACTGTACTGCTGAATTTTGTTTGCTAGTATTTTTTTGTATTTTACATTCTTGGGTGATATTGGTCTGTAGTTTTCATTCTTGTACTGCCTTTATTGGGTTTGCCATCATAAAAGTAATGAGGAAGTTCTCCTTTATTCTCAATGCTCTGGAACAACATATAGGGCACCGGAACTATCTTTAAGGGTTTGATGGGATCCCTATGGGAAAACATCTGGGCCTCACTACTTCTTGCGGATTCATTCCTCAATGATTTTCCCTACCATGAAAATTGGCCTGTTTAAGTCTTTCAATTCTAATAGGGTGAATTTGGCAATATATAGTTCCCTAGAAAATTATCCACTTCATCTTAATTTTCAAATTCATTTCTATAGAGAAAATGTTCTTCTGTTTCAACAGTTATTTGCTTCTTGTCATTTCTTAATTTGCATATTTTGGCTTTATTCCTTCTTTTCTTGAACAAGTTAGCTAGTGGTTTTTGTGTTTTGATATTTTTCTCAAAATAAAGTAATTTTAATTTATTAATGAGGTCTGTTGTTTTCTATTCTCAAGCTCTGCTTTTATCTTTATAGTTTCCTTCCCTGTGCTTCCTTTTGGCTTACTTTGTTCTTTTTCTAGCTTTATTTTTTAACTTACACTTTTTTTGTAATGATTGCTTTAATATATTCCATAGATTCTGGTATGTACTGTTTTCATTGTCTTTATTCTTATAAAGTCTGTAATTTCAGTCTATGTTTCCCTTTCACCCAGGAGTTATTTAGTAGAGGGCTTTTTTTCATTTCCAGGTGGAAGAGCTAATTTGTTTTGTTTGTTTGCTTGTCTGCTTTTGTTAGTAATTCCAGTTTTATTGTATCGTGATCAGATATGTTATTTGTAGTGTTTCTACATGATGGAAATTACTTATGTTTTCCTTGTGACCTAATATGTGATCTAATTTTGTGAATGTATTAATGGGTGCTTGAGTAGAAGGTATATAAGAATATGCAGCTCACATACATTCATACGGTCTATATTGTTTATTCATGTTGCTTAGCTATTCTATCTCCTTATTTATTTTTTGTTCATTTGTTCTGTCTTGAATTGAGAATATTGCAGCAATGCCTTTTATTAGTAGTGTGTTTCTATGTGTTTCTTTATATATCCTGTAGTTTTTGTTTCACAAATGTGGATGCTGAGTAATTTATTGCATAAATGTTCACATACATTGTAGCTTTATTTTACATTATAGCTTATAACACAAAATAATGTCCTTCTTTGTCATATTTAATACACTTGGGCTTAAATTAAACTTTGCTAATATCAACATCTCTATGCCTGCCTTTTTTTTTCCATTTGCTTATTATACTTTTCTTGTTACTTCATTTCTGCCTGTTAAAAATTGTTAATTGTAGATGTGTCTCATGTCCATGGCATATAGCTGGGTTGGGTCTTGTGAGAAAATTAAAAACATTTTTCTTTTAATAAGTGGGAGTATTAGTTATTGCAGGAAGAAAAAACATAACATATTTTTCTTACCCATTGCTAGGTTCATGGCTAAGACTCCTGTAACAAAATACAAATTAATAGAGAAAAGCATAACAAATTTGTTTAATATAAATTTTTGATGACACAGGAGTCTTCAGAAATAAAAAACCCCAAACATAGGGAAAATTGTATTTTGTAGACAGTTATACAGAAGTATGATTAGAAGACAAAAGTGAATGATCTAATGGTAATAAACTGAGGGAAACTTTGCAAGGCCTGTTTATTCAGATTCTTCTTGGCCTCTCTGTGTAACATTCCTTTTCTTTTGGTATAGGGTATGCTACTTGTTACAAGAGGGTCTTCAAGGTAGGAGAGAGGGAGAAGATCAGAGAGTAACGTTATAGCCCACTTTAGGAGAGAAGGGGCAGCAAAAGGTCAAAGAGACCTTCCTGTATCTGTATTTTTGTTTCAGTTTCCTTCAGCTTATGACAGCATTCAATTGCTAAACAACAAATAACTCCACAAGTTAGCAGCTTAAAACAACAAACATTCATTATGGTATAGTTTCTCTGGGTCAAAAATCAAGGAATCACTTAGCTGGGTCCTTTTGGCTTATGGTCTTTCACAAGGCTGGGATAAAGTTGTTGGCCAGGCTACAGTCATCTCAAGGTTAAACACTTGGAGGAGTCACTTCCAAGGGCTTCTAGTTGTTGTCAAGTTCAGATCCTTGCTAACTTGTAGGCTGGAGATTTCAGTTTCTTAACACGCGATCCTCTCCACAGGGTAGCACACAATATGGCATTTGACTTCTCTTAGAACAAATAAACAAAGCAGTGAGAAAGAGTGAGTAGAGTAGAACCGAAAGCCACAATCTTTTGGCCAGATACTATTCATTAGAAGCTAGTCAGTAAATTCAGCCTGTAATCACTCAAAAGGGAGGAAAGTCCTTAAGGGGTTGAATACCAGGAGGCAAGAATCTTTGGGGGGCAGCTTAGAGGCTACCTACCACAGTCTGCCTTCTGGCTCTCTATTTACTTCCCTTCCACACGCAAAATATACTCACTCCATTTCAAGGTCCTCAAAATTCATAAATTATTACAGTACCGGTTCAAAGTTCAAAATCTCATTGTTTAAATTAGGATCAAGCATAGCTACTTGGGTGTAGTTCCTCTTATTCTATAGACCTATAAAACTAAAGAACCAAGTTATCTGTATCCCAACACACCCAAAATATGTGTGGGATGGGCATGGGATAAACACTGTAGTATTTAAAAAGGGAGGAAATGGGAATCAAAAAGGAATCACTGGTCCGCAGAAATTCTTAAGTCCAACCAAACACATATGAGATGTTCTTTGATTAGGCCTTGGTGCTTGATTGGAGCTAGCTTTCGGTTTAGCCCTCTGCGTTAGCATTCGCAGCTGAGTGATTTCCTCAGTCTGCTACCTACTAGTAGAATTTTGGAGATCCAAAAACCTCTTTTCCTTTTGTTTCGTCTCTGTTTTTTTTCAGTCCAAGCTGGCAATATTTTGGCTGATACAGTCTTATCAATAACTGTGTAGGTCACCCGCAAATTTCAGTGGGGTTCATTCCATTAGAGAAAAGTCTCATCTACAAATCTCTTTAAGATAAGTCCTCTACCTTGTGTTCCAGCCCATAGGGCTGTGAAACAACACCTTTAAGCTTTTGATTTAAAAGATCTATGAGGCACACCCTTAATTTCTTTAAAAGGCCTTTTATGTGACTGAATATAACTTTGAAGATCTAAATAGAATCTTTGATATTTCTTAAGTTTTAACAAGGGATTTTACAGTCACATCCTTCATTTTTAGACAATATTTTTCTGGAAGTGCTCTGGATGTGATCTTTACTCAGAAGCCATTTTTTAATTTTAGCATTATTTGCCATTTGGAGAGACTGAGAAATTTCAAAGCCCTAAGTCCTGGCTCTTTTTTGTTTAAATAACCCTTTTCTCAATTTATCTCTCTCCTTTCACATTTTATTATAAGCAGTAAGATGCAACCAGGTGGTGCCTTCAACACTTTGCTTAGAAATAGCCACCTTAGCTAGATCACCCAGTTTATTTAGCACATTTTCTACTTTCCACGTAACTGCAGACAACAGCTACATTCTTCTACTATATCACATGAATTTGAGATTTCCTATGAACATTTTCTTCACTTTCCCTTAAGCATTCAATAGCATCTTTCTCAAAGTAAAATTTTGACAGTGTGTTCAAGGCACTTTAAACATTCACTAACACTTTCCTCATAATTTGCTGCCTGGATCCAGTGTCATGCTCACATTTTTTATTTGTTATAGCAGTATAAGACTTCCAGGTATCAAAATCTGTACTCATTTTGTATTACTATGCAACAAATCATCCCAAAACTTGGGAGTTTAAAACCATAGACCTTTTTAATCTCACAGTTTTTGAGGGACAAGAATTCTGGCAAAGACTAGTTGGGTGCCTCTAGCTCAGGATGATCACAGAGCTATAATCAATTTGTGGATGGGTTTAAGTGATTGTGGTAGGTAGCCTCTAATGATATAACTACTATTCTTACTTTTTCTGTCATTCATTTCTTACTTTCAGATTCATTTTACTTCTTTCTTTGGCTCCTTTTCATTATCTTGGTTATTTTCTTGTCTTTTTTTTTTATACTCATTAAATTTTACTTTAGTGTACTCTCTCTTAGATGCCTTATTACTTATTACTTCTGAGATATTTTGTCTTTTCTTTCATTCTTTTCTGAACTAAGACAACTCTCTTTTCATGTCTCTCTGGCTTTTACCATTTCCTTTCTTAGTTTTAAATTTTCTTACATGGTAGTTTTTCGTATTCTTAAATATATGCTTGATTATAGTTACTTCTTACTGTTTTCTTCTGTTTTATGTTTGTTTTTCATGGAGACTTTTCTCTACATGTGTGAGATTTTCTCATTTGTGCGAAGTTTTGTTTTCTGATTTTTAAAAATCATTCTATATGGATTTGCTGCTTTTTACTTTGTTCATTTTTATGGCATTGGGTTGTTTCAGGAGATTCCTAACTTAGTGATGCCCTTTCTCTTCACATGACAAAGTCCAGACATTGTAAACAGATTTGTTTGTTTAGGTGGGGTTGGGAAGGGCTACTTGGCCTCTGGTTTTATTTGTACTGTAGAATCCTATATTTTCCCCTTAAGTTTCTTTCTTTTTTTTTTTTTTACTATTTTCCTCTTCTTGATCGACTTTTTTTTGTCTTTCAGAAGTTAGATGTTTCAAAGAGTGCCCCTTTAAACTGCAGGCAATTTTAAACTCATGCTCTGATCTAGTCAGTTGTTTTATAGACTATTCAGACTTAAGGTGGACTTAATATTTCTGAGACTGATTTTGAATCAATTGTAGACCTCCTTCTTAGCTTCCTCTTCTGTTTTTCTTTTTCTTTTGTCTTGTGGTTGGAAGATGAGGGTTAAGGTGGTAGCATGAAAGATTGCACTTGGATTTGGTGATTTTTAATTTTAACCTACAGTTACTTTGAAGTTTTGGCATTCAATATCTGTAAGTTATTCTGAGGGCTTGGTTTTTGTGTAAATTTACATTTCCCATCTTGTTATTTGATACCGATTTGACAGGAAGATATTGTGGGAGACTGGAAGTGAGAATAGCCACTTAGCAATTCTCCTTTTAATTTTTTTAACACTTCCAGCTATGTTTTCAAATTTTGTCTTTGTTACATAGCAAGCTTTGGGAAGGCGGAAGTCATATCTATCTTGTTCTGGTCTGTCCCCTTTGCCTAGTACAGGTACAATTACTGTAGAGTTGAAAGGCACTATATTTCAGCCTAATATAATGAATACTACATAGTGAAGACTTAGTACTTAGCCTATTTAGGCCTTAGATTCTTTATCTATAGCCAAGAATCTCACAGAGTTGTAGAAGAAGTTCAAGTACAAAATGCCTGACAATAGTAATTGCCCTATGTGTAACTAACACCTGTCTAATACACACACACACACACACACACACACACACACACACAACTCTGCATTAATAACCTACACAACTTTCTCTCTTATCTCATGCAATTCTAAGCATTTGATAATTACACTAAATCTTTTTATATGCAAATTTTTCTAACTAATCTGTCCTCATCCTTTTCTTGTAAATACAAGTGTCCTGTGTCCCATTTCTTAAGATCTGGTTTTAGAAAACTCCTCTTGCATCTTCTTAATTTTATAAAAATGTAGAACACAAATTAAAATGTTAGTGAAAATTTTATTTTTCATATGGCTATGCAGCCTATATTCATAATTTATTTCTTTTGCTTAGTAATGCAAAAAAGTTAGTATCTGAAAGCCTGTTTTTACTTTAAAAATGTAAACATTATAATCATATTAGTAATAGTAATAACAATAGCACATATTGAAATTTTACTATATGCCAATGTTTTAAGTTAAGCTCATTTAATTCTTACAACAATACTATGAGGTAGGTATTATTATTTTTATCCTCATTATATATATACCTTGTCGGAGGTCACACAGTTAGTAAATGAATGTAGCCAGTGTTTTAATCCAGTGAAAAGGATGCTATTAGTTAATTAGGCAAATGATAAAACACTACTTATTCAGGTGGACTTCTCTTTAACCCCTCTTTAGCAAACCAAAAATTTGTAAAAAATAAATAAACAAATAACAAAGTAAATATCAAGCAGAGAAGATCATTTTCAAATACTTAACAAAAAAGACTTGAAATCTTTCATTCCCTGGACAGAGTAGGGTTCTAAACTGAAAAGGAAGAGTCAACATTGAAATGAAGAGAATTGGAGGAGAGAGAAGTGGTGTAGACCTTGGCACAAGCTGAGAGAACTCCAACCTTAGACAATAGTTGAATTTTTGAATCAGTCCATCCTTAAGGAATAGCCCAGCCTTTTTTACTGTGATGTCTGAAATGCATAGCTTCAAGGCAGTCAATTAAGATGCTCTTATTTTTCACAGCAGTTCTCTTTGGGATTCTTTGACTTGGAAAACAAATGAAGCAAAATGAAGTTAATGACTCTTTCAAGTCCTTCCATCAAAGTCTCCCAAATTATATCTATTGTATCAGTGAAAAATGCTCCAGTAGGAAAATAAGTTGCTCTGGGACACAGTGAGGGAGGAAGGGAGGAAGCAGCAGCAGCACAGGCTGAGTGAAATTCTAATGATAACACAAAGTTGCTGGCTCCAGTCACAGTAAATGAAGAGACTGGCATTGAGAGGGGACAAAAGCATTTAAATTCCAACCCATACTTCATTCTTTCCTCCTTAGAGTCTAGATGAGATCAGAACACGCACAACAACAACCATACCACCCATATTAAGAATTCAGTGCTTCATCTATATTATTAGATTTGGGGAAAAATGAGAGAGAGTCTGGATATCTATTAGATCACTGAGCATATCTGACCTTTGCTGTATTAGCCACAATTAGTAATCAAATCCTTGGCTTCCTTCTGTCTTTATCCAAGAGGTTCACCTTATAATATTCTCAAAGATCATCATTTAGGTCCAAAATCCCAGACTGAGCTGGGAACATGATTACTAAGGAAAAATAAACCTCAAGTAGATTAAATTACTTAAAAATAAACATACGAAGCTTGAAACTTTTTTTTTTTTTTTTAAATCGGAATCTCACCCTGTCGCCCAGGCTGGAGTGCAGTGACGTGCTCCTGGCCACTGCAGCCTCAACCTGCTAGGATCCTTCCACCTCAGCCTTCCAAGTTGCAGGAACTACAGGCACGTGCTACCACACCCAGCTAATTTTTTGTTTTATTGTAGAGACGAGGTCTCACCATGTTGCTCAGGCTGGTCTCGAACCCGCAGGCTCAGGCAATCCTATTGCCTTGGCCTCCCAAAGTGCTGGGATTATAGGCTTGAGCCACCGTGCCCAAGACAGGCAAAATTTAGCCTTAGTTGCAGCTCTTTCTCTGACATACCTTGGCTATACTAGTATCCATCTCAGTCACTGACAAATCATAAAGACGTGTAATAAGTTTGTCTGAATATCATCAAAATATTACAAACATGAACAGAATATCAAACAGGTATGTTTATGCATTCAAATTGAAAAATTGAAAAATAGATGTCTTTTTCCAAGCATGCTGAACACCACATTTCAGAAGTGTTCAGGGAAAACAAGGAGAAAGAATTTATAGAAATTATTCCAGATGAGTCAAACAGAGAGGGAAACATGTTCATATTTTGATTTGTCTTAGAATAGTGAAATGGGAGAATTGTATTTTTCCATTGCTCACCCCATCCCATAACTGAATCCTGTGATTTAGAATCAAAATCTTGGATTAGCTACAGACAAGTCATACCTCCTCCTCCCTAAGCAGGCTTAGAACTGCTTGTAAATGACAGGTCTTTGTGATGGCAATGGGAAGCCAATTAAAATCCTTTTCCTGTTCTTGAGGTCATCAAGGCATGGCTGTTGTTAGTGCTCCAGTGGCATCAGACTTATGAGGTCCTGCTAGCTCAGCTTTCCCTACAGCTTCCCTGAACTTAGAGAATAGACGAAGAAAAGAAAATGTTTGAACAACTCATAAAATACATCTTTAATATAGTAAACAAGGTTAATTAGATTTGTGGGTGTTAAAATAGCCAGAATATGAAGAAGAATCAGGTTGGAAAACAGTGGTCATTTCACGTGTTCTGTATGGTGATCATGTTTGAGATTATGCTTTTTCAGTAGTCCTAGGACAGCTGGATATTTGATTCATTACTTCTGTTTTGTCCTGATTTTTAGTAAGTATTTGTTTATAGACAAACTCAAAAGAGCTGACCGCAGTACAGACACAAGACCCATTTCTGTGCACTATCTCTGAGTAGAAAACTTAAATTCCTCAGTCAAAAAATAAGCATTCACGAGGGATGAATCTTGCAGAAAAGAAATAATGAAAAACTCAATCCACACCCAGAATTCGGTGAAGGTGACTTCAGGATAATGATGGACGAAAATGAAGCTGTGCAGTCGTGAACCAAATTAATACATGATTTGTAAAGTGTTCAGGCTGACCTCGAGAAGAATACATATCCTTCTTTCAACCAAATTATAATTTTTAACCCCTCCAAAGGATTGCCTTTCTAAGTACTGAGCCTAAGGAAGTCTGCTTTCTGGTACGTTGTCCCTGACAGGTGTAAATGTTACCTTTAATCATCAATTGTCCACTGATGGCAAAAGGAAACTAATTAAGCATAATTCCCAGGCTTTCAGAGTTAAGGTTCTGTCAGTGGCCTGAGAATTGCTTGCAGGTTTGGAATGGTGCCAGCTGTGTGTTGCTTCTGGGCAATGATCCTACACTCGTATAAATTCTAGAGTTAATGATGAAATAATAGAGTCACAACTGGTGGGAAGCATATTTTTCTGTCTTGAAGAATGAAGTCCCTGCAGATGTGTAGTGAATGCATCAGTGTTTACTGCCATTGTGAATTTTCCTAAAGCCTCCTCCTAAATTCACAATGTCTCCCAAAGCATTTCAAGTGTGTGGCATTTTCTATTATTCTTAAATGTGGTGTTTTCATGGCTTATTTACTTAAAGACTCATTGTACATTTTGAAAAAATTTCTTGGCATGGCATTTCAGTGATATCATTAGTTTCTTTGTATGAATAAATACTCCCAGATGGCTTCATGTCAGCCACATACAAAATATCCCACTGTCCATTTCTCTGAATGCCAACATTGGTTCTGTTTATTTTTTAATAACATTTCTAGTCTTACAATTCCAGAGAAGTCTTTCAGTAAAGTGATATTGACCAATAACTCATTTAGTTTCATTTGCTTATTATGTAAGGCACACATCATCATTTTTTTTTTTTTTTTTTTTTTTGTGGCCAGCACTGATTTAGCCATTAGTCTTGGGTCCAGCATGTACCCATAAACAATACCTGGTACTTAGTGAATGTCCAATTAAAATTTACTTGATGAATTCATGAAAGGCTTAATCTCACATACACAGCTTGCCTTATTATTTGGATCTTAGGCTTGTGTTGATATGCATAGTGGAAGGATGTTTATGGGAAAAACCAATGGTTTTTCCTCTTCTATACTCTCACACTTCTAGTCACCAAAATGTGTGGGAGTTTTCACACCAACTAATTCTCTGACACCAACTGGATGTCCTATAATTCAGTTCAATTCTGCCACTAACTGGTGTTGGTTCAGACCCACAGGTTAAGGGCTCAGTCCCACAAGACTGCCCCTCCACTTCAAATGCCAATCGCAAGTAATAGGTTCCCAGGTTACCCACAACTTCTGTCTGATTTCACTACAAATCAGAGATTCCCATGACCCCCTCTTTAGGTGCGATAATTTACTAGAGTGCGTCACAAAACTCAGGGAAACACTTTACTTACATTCACCCATTTATTACAAAGCATATTGCAAAGAATACAGATGAACAACCAGAGGTACACAGGGTGTGGTTTGAAGAGTCCCAAACACAGGAGCTTCTATCCCCATAGAATTGGGGTACATCATCCTCCTGGCAAGTGGATGTGTTCTCCAAGCCAGAAGCGCTCGGTACCCCATAGAACAGAGATTTTTATGGAGGCTTCATCACGCTGGCATGGTAATACTCAATCTCCAACCCTTCTCATTTTCCCAGAGGATGGGAGTGGGACTGAAATTTCCACATTTCTAATCGTGGCTTTGTTTTTCTGGTGAAAATCTCCGATCCAGGAACTCACCAAGAGTCACCTCATTAGTACAAAAGATGTTTCCATCACCCAAGAAATTCTTAGGGATTAGGAGCTCTGTATAAGAAACTAGAGTCATAGATCAAATATAGAACAAAAGATACACCCAGCACCCCTAGCTTTTTAGAAGTTTACTGCTGATTGTTTAGGAGATCTGTCCCAGGAATCAGGGATGAATATAAAAATATGTATTTATTACTATAAATCACAATATCACAAAAGACAATTTCAGAAATTGTTCCATTCAATACCTTTGGAAGTTTTGTTGATATAGAAGAGCAAGAAATAGGTTTTGTTCCAACTTTATCAGGGCATAGGTGATCTTAGCTGATTTAAATTACCTGGCATGCAAATGATTTAGAAGCAAAATCTGATGCTGTATGAGTTTAGATCTGGAATGTAACCCTGGGAATTGTGTACTGTACTGATGGGCATGGATAAGAATTCTCATCACCACTTCCCTCAGGGCATGAATGCTTACATTATTCCTGTAGGTAAGTAGACTATTAAAAAGTGCATATTTGTGGAACACTTTGTTGTAACTGTGTTCTTTTACAGACAGGTAGTTTCTCTGGAAGGGTTACATGTGCATAATCCTTTTTATGAATTATAAACAATTACTGGTTCCCATGCTTGAGCAGTTTTATCTGCTTTGGTCCAATTAAATTTGGTAAGATAAATATTCGAGAGGATGAAGTGTATGGTTCCACAGGTAAATCTGAATGTTGCTTCTTACTGAGGTTCATTGTGCATAAACTGCTTTTCATGTTAACGGCATTCAAAGTTCTTCCTCATGCTTTTATCAGGTAGGTTAAACATTGCTCCTTTTAAGTCTTCTAACCCATTTTTTTGAGGTTTACTGCTCAATTGTTTCTAAATAATGTGTTTGACAGAAAGCACTAACCACATTGACTTCCTTAAAGAGTATCACATATTTATATACAGTCAACCAAAAAGCCCCATATTCAGAAGGCTATACTCAGATACCAGCTGTTTTGATTTCTAATTCATAGTTACTCACTCAATGGATTTTTGCAGCAGGAGGTGAAAGAGGTTTTTGTTTACTTACGTATTAGCTGTATATTAGAGTTTCTCTTACTTTGCAATGAGTAAGTCAAAAGATACTTTTAATAACAATGAGTAGGTATTCTGTTGTTGTTGTTGTTTTTTTTTTTTTTACTAAACTCAGCCAATTTTGCCCTTTCTTTCTGCTCATAGAATGAGCAATATTTCCCAGGTATTACAGAAGCCTAATGTATATTTTAATATCATAAAATGGGATCATATTTTTGAAAGATTTCCACATTTTTGCACATTCTACAACTAGGCTCTAGGGATTTCCTGCCTATTGGACCACTGGATTTCAGGGTTTCAAAGAAACACTAGGAGGACCCTGTCATTTCTCAGCATCAAGGATCAAATTAAACATTTATTTGTATCCCTTAGAAAACAATAACATCCCCGGAAAAATCAGACTTTAGGGAGACAGAGAAATGTTTTATAAATTCTTTTAGCATATTAAAGACCAAGCATAGAAAGCTCTTAGTAGAAACTTCTAGTGTTCACCAATACTCCACTGAGCTCCTTGAAGAGAGTGAAGTCATACATCCACTACTGGTTGATGAATCGTGAGATGTATTGAGTGACTCTTCTGGACTGGCAGTGAAATTCTCCCATTCAAACTTTCTTTTCAGTGGTGAACCTAGGGTAGTGTATTAAAATGGCAGAACTGCAATATTGAAGCAGCTTGCATTGCTGAGTAATCTCATAATTGGTGGGTCACCTGATCTGCAACAGACTTTATGCGTTCAAGAAATAAACTTCATGTGTTAATCTCCCAAGATTTGAAGGCTGTTCATTGCCACAGCATAACTCAATTCTGTTTTGACTAAAATGGGCTCAGATGATTGTATTTCTTTCATAAAAGTGAGAAAATACCTCTTTTGTTGTATGAAGGCCAGGACATGAATTTTACTTTTCTAGAATAGGGAGGAAGGAAAGGCACTGAGCTCACTCATAAGACGAAGAAGGAGGATAAAGGGAGATCAAGAAAGCCAGATGCTATAGTCTGAATGTTTGTGTTCTTTCCAAATAAATATGTTGAAACTCAATCTTTAATGCAATGTTATTAAAAGCTGAGATCCTTGGGAGGTTATTAGCTCTACTTTCATGAATGGGACTAGGACCTTTATAAAAGAGATTTAATGAAGCCTATTTGCCTCTTTCTCCATGTGAGGATGCGGACAGAAAGTGACATCTTTTGGCCAGGCATTGTGGCTCAAACCTGTAATCCCAGCACTTTGGGAGGCAGAAATGAGAGGATTGCCTGAGTCCGGGGGTTGGAGATCAGACTGGGCAACATGGCAAGACCTTGCCTCTGCAATAAATACAAAAACTAGCCAGGTGTGGTGGTGTGTGCCTGTAGTCCCAGCTACTTGGAAAAGTGAAGTAGAGAGATGACCTAAGCCCAGCAGGTAAAAGTTGCGGTAGCCGTGGTGATGCTGCTGCACCCCAGCGTGGGTGACAGAGTGAGATTCTGACTCAAAAAAAGGTGCCATCTTTGAAGCACAATAAGCCCTCACCAAACACTGAATCTGCTAGTGCCTTGATTTTGGAATTCCTAGCCTCCAGGATTGTGATCAACACATTTTTGTTTCTTATATATTACACAGACTTTTATTTTACTGTTTTTCAGGTGGTAGAGTGGTAGAGTCGGTATTAAAATTTTCCAAAGTCTCTTCTTTGTCAATTTTATTTTCTAGTCATCGCTGTCTACGCTTAATTTTATCATTCAACTGTTTAAGTTTACTCCTCTCCTGTCCTGGAATTTTTATTGTTGCTCTTAAAAATCTGATTTTATTTCTCTTTTAGTCTTTAAGATTACGGCATTCATTTTGTATTCATTTTAGAGTCAAGATCTAATAGAATAGAAACTTTGGCTTCCAAAACTGGCCTCATAAGATGATTTACTTGAATAAAGCATGGATAGTGTGTGTTCAAACACCCTGGTCACTGATATGAGTCACTTTACTTTCTATGTAAGCTTAAGTGTCCTCTGACCAAGAAACACTACTTATTTTCTTTCCTCTGAATGCATTTGAAAAATGTTCAGCTGTATCAGCAAATGCCATTGCATTCTTCATGTTTTCAATGTTTCTTATCAAGATTTGTTCTTTTATTATTTTGATGCTTTCTCAAAATGACTTACAAATGCTGTTTTCCAAATTGCATTTGATTTGGCCTTTACTACTTTGTTGATGCACTTATGGGATGACTTCAAAAAGTGTGGAAAAATGGAATTAAAAAATAAAAGTACAAATTTTATTTCTCAACATAAGCTCCATGAAGTTCAAGACACTTTTGTAAGCGATGATATCAGTCATTTAGTCCATTCCTAAAGAACCGAAGGTCCTAGGAATCTAGTCAATACAGTCTTTTTTACTTTATTAACTGAAGGATATGGGTGACCCTTAAAGATTTTTAAAGATTAAGAAATAAAATGAAGTCAGCAGAAGCCAAATGAGTACTGCAAGGTGGATGCTTAATGATTTCCCAGTGAAACTCATGCAAAATTGCTCATTTGATGAGAGAAATGAGCAGGAACATTGTGGTAAAACTTTTCAGGCATTTTTCTGCTAAAGCTTTGGCTAACTTAAAAAAAAAAAAAGCACTCTCATAATAAGCAGATGTTGTCATTCTTTAGCCATCCAGAAAGTCAGCAAATAAAATGCCTTCAGCATCCCCCCAAAAAATTGTTACCATGAACTCTGCTCTTGATCAGTCCACTTTTGCTTTGACTGGACCACTCCCACCTTTTGGTAGCCATTGCTTTGAGTGTGCTTTGTATTCAGGATGGTCTGCCTGCCCCACTAGAATAGATTTATCCATTGCCAAAACTATCCATACCTTTGGCTCTAAGTTTATGCTAACCACGCAAATTTTAAATTGTTATTTTAGTTTATCAGAAACTTTAATGGTAAGAGATGCACTGGGCCATGAAGATGAATATTTGAGTAATGGCTAAAGTGACCATATATCCTGTTTTGTCCTGGTCAGTCATTGTTTGTACCTTTTGTCTCAGCCTAATTATTAATAGTCTTCCTTTTTAAGTATTAAAATTAGTTTGGACAATATATTTTGTGATTAGTTTATAAGAAACTCTTTAGCAAAAAATTTATTTGAATGTAATTTATACATCAGTCTCTCATAAGTTTGGCTATAATAGCCTGTCTCTGAGACCTTGATCAGTACTAAGCAGACTGACAAATTAATTTGCCAGATATGCAAATATGGACAACAGACTCTCACCTATGATAGTCTTCCAAGATAGTGCCACCCTTTGAAATCTTGTCTGATCTCTTCTTAGACATCTTTAACCCATTTCTCATTTTTTTGTATGTAAAGTCATGGTGGGTTGACGTGTAGATTTTTCCACTAGGTTACACAGATTTCTAGGCAATTACCATTTTTTAAATTGTCATAAGAGATCAGAAATTTAAGATGTGGTGTTCTTAATACTAATTGCAGCTCTTGTGATGAATGTTTGGAATTATCAGGAATAGGGTACTGGGACTAGTTCAGGATGCTTGGGAAGTGAAGACAATTAGAATTTAAATTCAGAGAAGCCAGGTATCCGATGGCGGCAATAAGACTAGAATATGCAGCTGGAAAAACTATGTAACAGCTGAGAAAGATGTTAACATTCTATACATAGTTGTCCCATCATTAATACTTTGGCTGCCTAAAGTATAAACTATTGTCCTGATGATGCATAGAAACTACCATGGTATAATTCGTAAAGACTCATGCATCCAGTAATTCCCCAGGACAAGCAGGATCAAGCCCCAAGCAGTAGCTGGCCCTGACTAGCCTGTGGTATCTGCTGTCTATTGCTGCTAATGGTTGTGATACTCTTTGCCTTGCAGATACATATAAACAATAAATAAATATTTTTTGGTTATTATCATGTGTATGTATTCTTGAGGGGCTTATCGCAATCGATCATAACATAAAATAAAATAAAATTGCTACAGACATACTCTTAATTATGTAAGCTTTAAAGTACAAATTTATTGTTATAGGAAGCATTTTTAAAAGTTCTGTTTGTGACTATTTTCTGAATGTAGGCAAAAGGTGAAGGAGATGTCATTCTATATATTAACAATTATTGTCTCAGATGGTTTTCAACTCACGAAAACGGTGATCAACATTTGTTTACAGGTGAGATGTTCTTATTCTTTTAGTGGTTAGCATTTTTCAGTCTTATGTGTTTGGTTTATCCCAAATTATTTAGGTCTACAAATATAAAGAAAATCCATTAAATACAAAACTACAAAGGGATTTCCCTCCACAATATTCTCAAATGTAAACTGAAACCTTCTTTTCCTTTTTAATTACAGCATGGTGATTCCTCTTACCTGTTAGAAACATAGACGATGATGATAATCATGATCTATGATTTTAAATAATATGAAGATGGAAATAGAATTATGACAACTGATTGGCTTAAGGGATGGAATAAGTCTAAATCTCCTTTTCACTACTCAAGTGAACTTCTCTTTGTTCTATTTGATAATAACAAGTTGGATTTCTAACCCCATGTCTGCTGTCATACAAATGCATGCTATTGCCACATGCAGTGACTCATGCCTGTAATCCCAGCACTTTGGGAGGTTGAGGCAAGAGGATTGTCTGAGCCCAGGAGTTTGAGACCAGCCTGGACAACTTTACAAGATCTTGTCTCTACAATGAATAAAAAAAAATTAGCCAGGCTGGTGGTACGCATCTGTAATTCCAACTACTTGAGAGACTGAGGTGGAAGGATCATCTGAACCCGGTAGGTGGAGGCTGCAGTTGGAACCCCAACTCAAAAAAAAAAAAAAAATTCTATTTTTTATTTTTTATTTTTTTTGAGTCGGAGTCTCACTCTGTCGCCCAGACTGCGTGCAGTGGCCGCTCGCGGCCACCGCAGCCTCGACCTGCTGGGCTCCGGCGATCCTTCCGCCTCAGCCTTCCAAGTAGCCAGAATTACAGGCATGCACTACCACGCCCGGCTGATTTTTTGATTTATTGTAGAGATGAGGTCTCGCTGCCCAGGTGGGTCTCGACCTCGCGGGCTCAAGGCAATCCACTCACCTCAGCCTCCCAAAGGCACGGGATTACAGGCTGAGCCACCGAGCCCGGCAAAAAATTCTATTAATGATGAGGATGTGGAGTAAAAAGTCTGAAACTTAAAATGTTCTTCTGTAAGTGAGACAGTTACACTTCATATGATCTGGATTGTATCAAATTGTGTGATCTTTGTTTCTCATTTTTATTTACTTCTTTTATTTGATCAAAGACACCATTACTGAAAATCTTAAAAACGGACTCTAACATAAGCATAATCAGTAAGTCATATTAATAGTGGTGTTCCTGTTGGTGCTAGAATTTTATTTATTTTGAAATTCAACTCTTGTTGAATGTATTTTATTTCTCTCTGAAAAAATGATTTTTATTTTTAGTAAAAATCAACTTTAAAACTAGCTGTTTTATGAAACAGTTTTAATTTCTGATTTAAAATATATTACATTCCTACCACAAAATATTTAAAAAGTTTGCAATCTATGATAAGAAGGTGAAACTACCAAAATAACAACTATACTGAGATATAGTTGGTTTGTCTCTATATCCAGAAATCCTGAAAGACTTTAAGATGTCTAAAGTTAATTTTAAATAATTGGTAAAGCCCTGGATATAAAGCAAATGCATAATAATAAATTCTTTATCTACAGTGGGAATAACTATTTTAATATGGAAATTGCCTAATAATACCTCTAACTAGAAAGGTATAGAAGCCATGTATACAAATTACAATAAAGATTGTAAAACCACACTTAAAGAGAAGACACACTGTTCGTTTTTTTAACTTTAAAATTGATTTTTGCTTTTTTTAAAAAAAGTGCGTCAAAAGAAATTTAACCAGGGAAAATAGGCAAAAATAAAAGCTAAATTTCCTTACATCCCAGTTCCCCTATCTTCCACTCCAGTGGTAACTACTATACATATATTCAGATCTTTCATATGCATGTATAGATTATATACATTATATAATTATGTACTTGCAAAAAAATTTGCATCATAGGATTCTATTGTGAATATTTTTATGCAATATGCTTTTGGCTTTTACTTAAATAATATATACCAGATATGTCATAATACAATATATGGCTCTACCTTATTCTTTTAATGTCTATAAAATAATTCCAAAGTCTGGATATTTAATAATATATTTTAATGACACTTAAATTATTTTAATTTCTTCACTAGTCAAAAAATGTCACGGAGAGCATCTTTGAACACAAATTTGAACTTTTATATGAAGGTGATTCGGAATTTCTTATAAACATTTTAGAGGATAATTCATGAAAAGTTTTATGAAACTGAGTTGATTTTGAATGCCAGTGAATCTGATTTGTTTCAGAAATTACTGTGTTTGCAAAATATATTTAATGATATTTTAATTTTTTCGTAACTCCAATTTTCTGTAAGGCACAGTGAAAATATCATTTAAAAATTGCATAGAAATATAGAAGGCTCTTTCTTTATCATATGTAATTTTACAGACACAGTGCTAATAAATAGCTATTTGTTGAATGAATGAATTAAAACAAAAGAAAGGAATTATACTTACTTGATCATTGCGCTATTTGTTGAATGAATGAATTAAAACAAAAGAAAGGAATTATACTTACTTGATCATTGCAATTATATATCTGAGTCTACTCCTTGATTTTCCAAAATGTATAATAAGATATACATATTTTTTGGCCTTTCTCTCCAGTTCCTGACACAGAGTCCTTGAATCCCTTGTAATTTCTGAGTGATAAGGGTGATAGAAGCATCTTTTGTTATAATGTTTAAAATAAGTTTTTAGAGATAGAGTCTCATTATGTTGCCCAGACTGGACTTGAACTTCTGGGCTCAAGCCATCTTTCACCTCAGCTTCCTAAGTAGTTGAAGCTATAGGTACATAGCACCACTCCAGGCTTTTATTTTATATAAAAATATAAATAACCCTCTAATTAATGAAGAACATTACTGAAATTTTAATTAGCATTTGTTTTATGAGGAGGAAATAAAAAATTATTTTACAAGTTATATGCAAGAATAATAGCCAAAGATTGGTCAAGTAAATTATGAAAAATAAAAATAGTGGCTAGAAGAACTTGCCTACCAGATATCTATAGAACTACTATACTTAAAATAGTGTTGAAATAACTCAGGGATAAACAGGTTAGTGAGATACAGTAAAAAGTTCAGAAGTGGACCTTATGGAATATGAAGATTTGATATTCATTAGTGGCTTTATTCTAACTTAGTGGAAAATGGAGGGTTTATTTTAGTAGAAGTGCTTGCATGACTGGCTTTCCATCTGGAGGGAAAAGGCTAGATCTTTATTTTACACTATATATGAAAATTAACTCCAGATGAATTCAAAATTTAAATTTTAAAAATACAAATATGAAAACTGGAAGAATATTTGCATAATCTCATAGTGAGGGTGGGAATCATCATTCTAAAGAAGACAGGAATTTAGAAGTCATAATGGAATAAACAGACATATTTGAAAACATTATGAAACAAAAACAAAAAGAAAAGTGTGGTAAAAGACATTGTAAATGCCACCTAGAACAAAATGTAAATGTAATTTCATTCATCAGAATGCCAAAACAACAATTATATAGAACTTTAAATGCAAATGTCTTTAGGCTTTAACTGAAACATTGGCTCTTCTTGGGTCTTAAGCCTGCCATCATTTAGATTGGAACAACACCATCAGCTCTTCTGGTTCTCAGACCTTCAGACTCAGACTGGATCTACACTATCAGATCTCCTGGGTTTCCAGCTTGCTGCCTTTAGACCTTGAAGCTTGTCAGCTATATATATATATATATACTGCTGGTTTTGTATCTCTGGAGAACCCTGACTAGTAAACAAGTTATGGTACAGTTTTTAAAAAGTAATGAGATGAAGTCCTGTTTATTGACCTGAAGAATGTCCATAAGCTGTAATATAATGCGTATGATGTGATTTCATTAGTATTAAAGCAAATGAAATAATTAAAAATATGTGTGTGTGCACACATACACTCATGCATGCTTTTATTTGAATAGGCAGGATAAGAAAAAGTTTGATTGAACTCAAATCAGGCTGTGTACATTAGTTCCAAGGCTAATGGGGGAGCAGGAGGATGGAATGGATTGGAGTATTACATTTGAACTTGAATATTTGTAGTATTTCACTGATTGTGGTAAGTTATGTTAATTTTACAATTTTTGAAGAATTTTTTGAGGTGAAATTCACATAACATAAAATTCACCATTTTGACCATTTAAAATTGTACAATTTACTGAATTTTAGCATATTCACAATGTTGTATTTTTTAGCATATTCACAACCATTACTGGTATCTAAGTCCAAAACATTTACATCATCACTAAAAGAAACCCTGTGCCTCCCAATTCCACACTCCCTCTATTCTCTGGATGACCACTGATCTGCTTTCTTTCTCAATGGATTTGCCTGTTCTGGACATTTAATATAAATGGGCATACCATACGTGGACTTTTTGTCTGATTTCTTTACATTAGAAAAATATTTTCAAGGTTTACCCATGTTGGAATATGTTTCAATTCTTTATTTTAAGGCCAAATAATATTCTATTGTATGAATACACCACATTTTGTTTACGCATTCATCAGTTGATGGATATTTGAGATGTTTCTACTTTTTGGCTTTTGTGAATAGTGGTGCTATGAACATTCGTGTACAATATTTTGTGTGTACATGTATTTTAAATTATTTTGGATATATGCCTGTGATGGACTGAATTGAGTCCTTACAGAATTTGTATGTTGAACTCTTAACTCCTCATATACCTCAGAATTAGGTTACATTCGAAAATAGGGTGTTTAAAAAGGTATTTAAGGTCATATAGGTGAGCCCTATTCCAATCTGACTGATGCTCTTATACAGAGGGAGATGCCAGAAGTTGGTGCACAGAGAATCATGTGAGGACACAGAAAGAAGGTGGCCACCTGCCAGCCAAGCCTCACGAGAAACCAACCCTACCAGTGGCACCTAGATATCAGACTTCCAGTCTCCAGAACCATGAGAAAATAAATTTATCTTGTTAAAGTCACTCAATCTGTGGGTATTTGTTATGACAGCCCAAGCAGGCTAATACAATACTTAAGATTATAATTACTGGATCATATGGTAAGTGTGCATTTATATGCTCGAGGAATTGCCAAACTGTTTGTATACAAAATATTGTATACAAAATATATAAAATATCTAAAGAACACTTACAACTCAACAGTAAAAAGACAACTCAATTTTTAAAATCAGCAAATGATTTGAATAAACAGTTCTCCAAAGAAGTTATACAAATATTCAATATGCACATGAAAATTGCTCAATATTACTAGCTATCAGGGAAATGCAAATCACAAAGGATACCACTTCACAGCCGCTAGTATAGTTACAATAAAAACAAAACAAAACAAAGCAAAAATCAAGTGTTGGTAAGAATGTGGAGAAATTGGAATCTTCATACATTACTGATAGGAATGCCAGATATAAAGCTTTTAAATATTTCCAACCATTCTGTGAGTTGTCATTTCACTTTCTTTATAGAATACTTTGATGTGCAAACGTTTTTCTGTAATGAAGTCCAATTTATCTGTTTTTTCCTTGGCCGCTGTACTTTTTGGTGTCAGATTTAAGATATCATTGCCTGAACCAAGGTCAGAAGGTTTATAGTTATTTTTTCTTTTAATAGTTTTATAGTTTTAGCTCTTATGTTTAAGCATTTTATCTATTTTGTATGTTGTATGATAGTTTTGCATGTGAATATCCAATTGTCCCAGCACCATTTGAGGAAAAGACTATTTTTCCCCATTGAATGATTTTAGCATTTTTTTGTCAAAAATTAATTGACTAAGATGTATGGGTGTATTTCTGGAAGCTCAGTTCTATTCCATTGTCTGCCTTTATGCAGTAAGTCTATCATTATGCCAGTATCATACCGTTTTGATTACTATAACTTTCTAGTAAGCTTTGAAATTGAGAACTGTGAGCTCTTCAACTTTGTCCTTTTTTAAATTTTTAAATTTTTAAATTTTATTTTTTTTAAATCAATATTTTTTATTATGATATTGTGGGGTACAGTTAAGGGTTAGGTATACAAATATGCTTCATCCAGGCCCCCTTGTTGATAACAGGTGTCTCCTCATCCCCAGACAGATGTTTACTACCATTAGTCCCATCACCCTTCCCGCCCCCCATAGTTTCCCACCACTGTCAGTCATTTTCTTATGTTGGATGATCAAGGTCCACTATATGAGTGAGAACATGTGATACTCAGATCTTTGCTTCTGTGAGAGGTCACTCAGTATTATAGACTCCAGTTCCATCCAGGTTGCTGCGAAATTCATGGTTTTGTTCTTTTTTATGGCTGCATAGTATTCCATCGTGTATATGTACCATGTTTTTTTAATCCAGTCCTCTTTTGATGGAAAGCATGGTTGGTTCCAGGTTCTTGCTATTGTGAACAATGCTGTGATAAACATTCGTGTGCAGGTATCTTTTTTATAGAGTGATTTGAGATCTTCAGGGTATATTCCCAGTAGGGGGATTGCAGGGTCATATGGGAGGTTGATGTTTAGAGCTTTTAGGAATCGTCGTCACACTGCTTTCCACAGAGGGGCTTTGTCTCTCCTGTTTAAGGACGTCACCGTGGGAACCGAGGTGGAGGCTCTGATAGGTGGGCGAGGTGATGCAAATCTGCCTGGAGAAAGGCGGAGGTGGTAGCTTCACTTTCACTTTTGTTCCCTCCTCTGGAGCTGGAAGCCTCCGATCAGCACCTTACACAAGCTTGGGGTTCTGCTCCCTTACACAAGCTTGGGGTCGCACACTGAGTGCCTCAGCCAGGGTGGGCCTGGGGCACCAGAGCTCCAAAGCTCCAAAGGGCCGGTGGTGGCCCTGGGTTCCTCACAGGACACTTCAGCCAGAAATGGGACCGGTATCTCTGAGGGGCAGGCGCCCAGAGCCTCCCTGGGTGACTGGCAGTTTGGTGTTGGGTGCTGGGAGAGATGATGTAGCCAGGGAGGGAGCTGAGACCCGGGACTCCTGAGCAGGTGGGAGTCACATATAGTGGAGCAGCCGCAGCTGGGGTGCAATATCTGGCCCTGCGTGGGACCGAAGGTCCCCGGGCCTCGTACCAATGTGGCTGGTGGTGGGCAGGGGGCTGCGGGAAGAAAAGTAACAGTCTTTTTGGGAACTCACGTTCAGAGCGTCTCACAAATCCACCTATGCTGTCGCCATCTTATCTGTCCTTGTTTTTTAATATTGTTTTGGCTGTCTGGGTCTTTTACAGTTTTATGTGAATTGGCTTGCCCATTTCTTCAAAACAGGCAGTTGGAATTTTTAACGGGTTTTCATTAAATCTGTAGGTAATTTGAAGGACAATTGCCATCTTAAAAATATTAAGTTTTCCAATCCATAACCACAGCATATCTTTCTGTTTAGTTAGGTCTTTTAAAATTTCTTTTGACAATGATCTGTAGTTTCCAGTGTACAAGTCTTGCCTTTTCTTGTATAAATTTATTCTTAAGTAGTTTATTCTTTTTGATGCTATTGTAAATTGAATTATTTTCTTAATTTCACTTTCAAGTTGTTCATTGCTAGTGTATAGAATAATTTTACATATTGACCTTGAATCCTGAAACATTACTGAGCTCATTTATTAGCTATGGAAGAGTTCTCTTTTTTGTTTGTTTGTCTTGTTTGGTGAATTTTTAAGGGTTCCCTGTATGTAAGATTACATCATCTACTAATAGAGATAGTTTTGCTTCTTCCTTTCCAGTGCAGATGTATTTTATTTCTTTTTCTTGACCCTAGGTAGTATTTCTAGTACAGTGTTGAATAGAATGATGAGAGCAAACATTCTTATTTTTTTCCTGATGTTATGGGAAAAGCTTTCAGTCTTTCACCACTAAGTTTGATGTTAATTGTGAGTTTCTCATAGATGCCTTGTATCAGGCTGAGGACGTTTCCCTCTACTTTTAGTTTGTTGAATGTTTTTTTATCATGAAAAGGTGTGGAATTTTGTCAAATGTTTTTTCTGCCTCTATTAAGATGATTATGCACACATTTTTTAAAGCTGGAGGAACTTATGCATTTTTTGAACCATTTTACATTTTGGGGATAAATCTCACTTACCCATGGTATATAATCCTATTAATAAGCTGCTGAATTTTATTTGAGAGCATTTTGTTGAGGATTTTTGCATCTATATTATAAGGGATATGGTTGGTCTGTAGTTTTCTTTTCTTCTGATGTATTTTTTTATGACTTTAGTATCAGTGTAATACCAGCCATTCAGAGCAAATTAGAAAGTTTTCCCATCTTTTCTATGTTTTGGAAGAATTTGAGTACGATTGGTGATAATTCTTTAAACATTTGGTAGAATTTACCTGTGAAATCTTTTGGTCCAATTTATTGGAAGTCCTATGATTTCTTACTCAATACCCACTTGTTATAGTAGACATCCCATGACATCTTGAGTCAGTTTTGGGCGCAATAAGCTTCCGTGTATGCTATCCCAAAATAGGGTACCTTGCCATTTGAAAAAAAAAACAAAACAGGTGAAACAGGAAGGTCACTCCCATCTTCTTCTCATCCTTCTCTTTCTGAAGCATGTCATGAAACTTAGCTGACCTTCCCTTGAAATAAGTAATAAAACCTTCCTTCCGGAGATGTCCACCTTATACCTGGAGGAAAGGAATGTCTTTATCTCTGAAGACCCAAAGATGTAGAGAATCTGAACTAGCAGGCCTTGCTAAGTTTCCCTCAGTTTATTATCATTAGATCATATTGTTTTGCTCTCCAATCATACTTCTGCCTGACTTTCCACTCTTTATCAATCTTTAGCACAAAAAACCCACAAGATTTCTTGTTTCTTTGGGTCTTCATTTTGAAGGCTCCTATGTCACTTAAAACTTAGGTTAAATACATTTGGTATGCTTTTTTCTTATTCATCTGTCTTTTCTTATAAGAATCTCAGCTATAAACCTAGTCATGGGTGAGAAAATGAATGTATGTTTTTATGATTTTTTTATTTCTCCACTTTCATTCATAAGTTGAGCCCTGTTTTTTTGGGTCAGTCTAACTAAAGAAATATCAATTTGCCCATCTCTTCAAATAACCAACTTTTCATTTAATTTATTTTCTCTCTTCTTTTTCTATTCTCTACTATGTTTGCCTCTACTCTATTTTTTTTTTTAAATTTCTTCTTGGTTTATTGTTGTTGAGAATTTGGCATTTTGAATGTTATAATGTGGAAACTCTGAAAATTAGATTTCCTTCCTTTCCAGGATTTATTGGCAATATACTTGTTGTTTGTATGTTTCTTGACTTTTCTGAATTAATTTTGTAAAGTCTGTATGCTTTATCATATAAACTAATTTTGTGAAATCTATAGTCTTTAGCATGTGTGTCCACTGAAGTTTCTGTTTCATTAATGTACTGGTAAGCTAATTATTAGGCATTAAGAAATTTCCCTAAAGTCTGGAACCAAAAAATATCCCAATCTTTTCATATTGGTCTGGGGGAGAAACATGCCTTCAACACCTAGCCAGGAAATTTACGTCTGCCTTAACTTTCACTTTCTGTTTGCACAGAACCTCAAGATCAACCAGGGGTAAGAGCTAGGGCCTTCTCGTGTTTTCCTGAGCATGTGCAGAATCCTGGCATGCTTGGGGCTTTCTAAAATACCAGGAAAAATCTTGTCTAAATACTCAGTGTGACTCAGAACATAAAAGATGTAAAGTAAAAGTTATCAGAAACATGCATATCTCTAGTGTTATCAGAAACCCAATTCAGATGTGAATAGGAGTAGGATCATTCAGCCTTAAGGAAAATATAAACTGGATTGAAAAGAAAAAAAATACCAGGAATATATTGGAGCTTTTTGAAGTCCTTATTCCCTAAAACATCTCACTCCCTATCTTTTCCTCACAAGCTTTTTGCTTAATGTGGTCACCCCAACTATTATCTATTGCCACAGGCATCAGGGACTAAAGCATTTATCTGTAAATGTTTTCAACAAATGTCTCCTGAATACAAGCTTTAGCCCATGCCAGTTCCAGTCAGGCAAAATAAAGGCAAGTCTTTGGAGTGGGTCTCACTTGTCAGATCAATTAAATATAATATGCAAATGAGAATCATTATTCTCCCTACGATATTGATAGTAGTAATGCAGGTTACTACAATGTGTCCCCTACATACAAACCTTCAAGTTACAAACTTTCAAAGATGTGAACATGTGGTTTTTAATGTACTAGTTCTCTCCACTAGGTGGCAGTATAGCCTGTTAAATACAAACAGTAGTACCAGAGAAAATTGTTAGTTGGGTACCTAGGCTCACTTTGTGGGACCTACAACAAATTGGACTTATGAACGTGCTCTTGAAACCAAACTTGTTTGTATGTTGAGGACTGACTTACTTTTAAGTTTATCATTGGAGAAAAAGGGATGGCATAGAGTAAGTCAAAATACCATAAGGCTTACTGTTCATACCAAAATTCAGCTACTTTTCTTGAATAAATACTTCCTGGATTATTACAACTTTTGCTTAGTTTCCAATATTCTGAAAAAAAAAAATGGATTCTGATCATTTTATGCTAGTTTAAAAAAAATTTTTTTTGGAGTCAGGTTCTTGGAATTTCTTACCCTGCCATTTTTGCTGACATCTCTCTCTTAAAGAGAAATCTAATAAATAAAATTATGCATGCTCCTGAAAAAATGTAAATTTAACAGAATGCATATAAATTAGAAAGTTAAAAAAAGTTTGAATCTCTATCTACAGACATAATCTACCTTAACTGTTTGACTTATATTACATATATAAGAAATTGGTTTATATAAAATGTGTATATGAAGTTATTTGTATGTATATCTCTATATAATTATACGTACAAGTAATTATTTTTTGCTGCATAGTATTTCACCACATAGGTGTACACCAATTATTTTATCTCTTATTGATGACACATATCATTTTTGATATTTTACAATTACATAAATATTATGGTTAACATTTTATATGCACCTCTTTGAATAAATATGAAGTATTCTTGATAGATTACCAGAATTAAATTGCTTAACATGCACATTTAGAATACTGACTCTGCCAAACTAATCTCAAAAATTTTTTTTTTGTTGCTGTTTTTTTTTGAAAGCAAGATTTATTGAGAAGACAGAAAAGCTCCCACAGTGGGAGAGGACCCGGAGGGGTTGCCCAAACTTCTTTACCAATTGCATCCTCACCACAGTGTGGTAGAGTAAACATTTCCTTGCCAATGTGAATTATTATTTTAATCTTAAAAATATATCCTTCTCTTTAGGAAAATATATATCTCTAAGTTATTTTATTTTGCATTTCTTTGGTTAAGAGTACAGTATAACAAATTTCTTATGCTTATTGGATTTTTTAATACCTATAATCAGTTTTTATTCCTTTCTTTTTTGTAATTAGATAGCATTTTTTTACATATGCTTGATATTATTTCTTTGTCATATATATGCATGTATGTAGTGTGTACATGCACATATATGCACATATATAGGCCTATATGTAGGCTTATATATACATATATATGTAAATGTATGCACACTTACCTTTTCAAGTGTGAAGATAAAGAAAATTTTGGACATTCAAAAAGTTACACACTTTGCAGTCCACAAAAACCTCTCTTAAAGAGGTATACTCTAACTTTTCTTGAGGTCAATATCTTCCTTTCCTGAGATTTATTTGTCATTTTGCCAATTATGGTAACAAAACTATTATTTCTGTTTAAATATTTAATGATGTATATGTCACAGAATTTAATATAAGTCTGGATTGTAAACTCCAGGGATCTCAACTGTATGCATGAGTGTGTGTGTACATGCCCATGTGTAGTGGGGGGATATGGACTGGAGAAAAGTGAAAATATGCTAACATTTTGTCATATGAGGAAAGACCCCCCAAAACCTGAAATTTATTTATAAAAAAATGATGCATTTATTCTTACAAATTTAAATTTCTTCAGTCACCTTCAGAATACTCTCCGTTTGATACAATACACCTACCAAGATGCTTTTTCCACTGTCAAAACAGCTTTTAAACTTGTCAATTTTGATGCCTTTTAGTGGTTCTGCCATTTTTGGTTTCACTTTTTCCACACCGGCAAAACATTTCCCTTTTAGGACCAAAAAAAAAAAAAAAAAGTCACTCAGGGTGAATAGGGATGGTGGAGCATGAGAGTAATGTCAGGTTATAGTCAAAAACTGCTGAACACTCAGTGTGGTGTGGGCAGGTGGGGTCATCATGAGATGGATAAACGCATTTTTTTAATCTCCAAAATAAAATTCACTGGAGCCAAATGCAGCCTCTCACAACAACGCTAGCAGGTACACTGATGCCAATGGGTTCTTAGAACACTTACCTAATGGTAAAACCTGTACTACAAGGGACCAGTCATCCAAAAAATAATTCTGACTTTTTTGGTGTCTCTCCTTGTAGATAGATGTAAGAAATAATCATTGACTGTATTTTCACACTTAACTATAAAGCAGCATATATAGTATCAAACTTACATGTATGTATTTTTATATGCACTACAATTTTAGTTGAATACAAAGATAGGATATGTTAGATGGGAACAATAAACAAAGACAGTTGACAGTGCAAAAAAATGCAGCAAAGACAATCAATTAGAAGCCAAAATACACTAACTTACTTTTAAGTTTACCACTGGAGAAAACGGGATGAAATAGAGTAAATCAAAATACCATAAAGCTCACTGTTCTTACCAAAATTCAGCTGCTTTTCTTGAATAAATACTTCCTGGGTTACTACAACGTTTGCTTAGTTTCCAATATTCTGTAAAAAATGGATTCTGACCGTTTGATGCTAGTTTTTAAAAAAAAATTTTTTTGGAGTTAGGTTTTTGGAATTTCTTACTCTGCCATTTTTGCTGACATAGCTCTCTTGAAGAGAAATCTACCAAATAAAATTATGCATGCTCCTGAAAAAATGTAAATTTAACAGAATACATATAAATTAGAAAGTTAAAAAAGGTTTGAATCTCTATCTACAGACATAATCTACCTTAACAGTTTGACTTACATTGTATATATAAGAAACTGGTTTATATAAAATGTGGACATGAAGTTATTTGTATGTATAGCTCTATATTACTTACATATTCAAGTAATTCCTTTTTTGCTGCACAGGATTTCACCACATAGCTGTACACCAATTATTTTTTATCTCTTATTGATGGCAGTTATATGATTTTTGATATTTTACAATTAAATAAATATTATGGTAAACATTTTATATGCACCTCTTTGTTTAGTGTGTTTACCCCAACTATTATCCATTGCTGCAGGTAGCAGGGACTAAAGCATTTATCTGTAAATGTTTTCAACAAATGTCTCCTGAATACAAGCTTTAGCCCATGCCAGTTCCAGTTAGGCAAAATAAAGGCAAGTCTTTGGAATGGGTCTTGTTTATCAGATCAACTAAACACAATATACAAATGAGAACTATTATTCTCCCTACTATACTGATACTAGGAATGTAGATTGGAGAAACATGTGCAAACATATACATCTTTATACTATATGTGAACATTGTTATTTCCCCCAATAAATGAATAGAAGCCCTCTGATTGGGGGAAGTGGGAAAGATTTTCTCTTTATTACTTAAAAATTTTTTTTTGACAATTGAGTTCTTATTTCTGGAAATCTTACTACCTTATAATATAATTCTACAACTTTATTAACTAAACCACATAATCTTCCACATTTACATGTGCCAAAAAGTAAATTTGAGATGGATAAAAAAAGCTAAA
This sequence comes from Carlito syrichta, assembly GCF_000164805.1. Lineage (NCBI taxonomy): Eukaryota > Metazoa > Chordata > Mammalia > Primates > Tarsiidae > Carlito > Carlito syrichta. The sequence continues at coordinate 341,170 of NW_007251210.1, forward strand.
CCTAAAAAACAGATATAAAAGTAAAGAATTAAAGTATATTTTTATAATCTTCAGGTGAGGAAGACATAGAAGTAAAAAGGAAAAGAATAACTGATTTTACCATATGAAAATTAAGGGAAATGTCCATGCCCCTTAAAACAAACACTTGGGCCGGGCTCGGTGGCTCAGCCTGTAATCCCAGCACTTTGGGAGGCTGAGGTGAGTGAATTGCCTGAGCTCGCAGGTTCGAGACCCGCCTGGGCAACTTGGCAAGACCTCATCTCTACAATAAATCAAAAAATCAGCCGGGCGTGGTAGCACGTGCCTGTAGTTCCAGCTACTTGGAAGGCTGAGGCAGAAGGATTGCCGGAGCCCAGCAGGTCAAGGCTGCGGTGGCCGGGAGCGGCCACTGCACTCCAGTCTGGGTGACAGAATGAGATTCCAATTCAAAAATAACCAAACAAACAAACAAAAAACCAAACACTTGGAAGAAGTTGTTTGTTGCATGTAACATATAATTAGTTAATATCAAGAAAAATAAAGAAATCATATAAAATAGTATAAAAAATCAAAATCAATGCAAAATAAAAAATAAGTAAAGGAGAAGAAATGCAAATATTGTACTAACATCCTGTGAATTGCCTACATTTGAATGAATAGAAGCATGGAATATCATTATTTGCCTGTCAGGTAAGACCTAAGACTCAGTAATGTCAAGAATTAGCACATATTTGGGAAGTCAAGCTCTCTCATATATTTATGGCAGTTTTATAAATTGACAATAATTTTAAGGGCAATTTAGCAGTATATACAGTTGGCCTTCCATATCCATGGGTTCTGCATTTGTGTATTCAACCAACTGTGGATTTGGAAGAAAAAAATAGCTCTGTACTGAACACGTAAAGTCCTTTCTTTCTAGTCATTATTCCAAAAACAATACAGTATAACAGCTATTTGCATAGCATTTACATTGTGTTAGATATCACAAGTAATCTAGAGATGATTTAAAGTATAAGAGAGGATGTGTGTAGGGACTTGAGTATCAGATAATTTGGGTATCCATGGGAAGTCCTGGAACCAATCCTCCACAGATACTAGGATGACTATAACCATGTTTAGATGCTTCCTGGTATTTATCCTTGAGAAATATTCAGCACACAAATGCACAAAGAGGAATGTAGATAGAGACTGACTGAAGCATTTTGTAAAAAAAAAAAGATTGTGAACAATTAGAAACAATTTAAGTGACCATCAATAAAGGGATATTCAAATAAATTATAGAATATCCATGTCATTGACTATATACAGTAGGTAAAAAGAATGAAGTAGAACTGTTTGTACTGATTGACAAAGAAAAGTTCACCAACACATATTGCTAGTGGAAAAACAGGTAGAAAATGATTCAGATAGCTAACCTCCCAAGTTAAATGTCTAAATTTCATAAATGTAAATAAATTGACAAAGAAAATGGAAGAAGGCCCACCTAATTGTTCAAAGTGGTTACTGCTGCGGAATACAGTGGAAATAAGAGAAGAATTTGCTCTGTTGCGCCTGCATTGTTTTAATTTATTGTAATGATATTTATTATAATACTTGTGTATATTAAAAATACAAACCACAATCTAAGTAACTTTGATAAATGATATACTCAGTAAGACTTTATTTTCTCATTTATTTTTATCAGCAATAATTTTTCAATTTATATTTAAGATACAGTTAAGAAATTACAAAGAGAAAAAATTTAAATGTGAAATAATGTTTAAAATATTTTTCAAATTGAGTAAAGTATGTAGTTATTCCTAATGCTACTATAAAATTTATGGTTTTCATCTATACATTGGTGCCATTCACATTTTCTGTTCATAATATTAGTTCACAGAACTGGACTGCACTGGGACTCAGGAGACCTGAATTCTGGTGCTAACTCTGGCCAGTCTCTCACCTGCTTAGTTATCATTCTATCATTTAAAGGGCATGGACTAGTGAGCTACAGTGATTCTATGATAATCTCAAAATCAAACAAATGTAGTTGAAGGTGTTCATTGTGACTTTTATGTCCATAGATTCCATGTTTTTAGGAACTTTTCAAATTCACGTTCTTTCCTCATTTTTAAATGAGCAGACTAGTCACATGATTTATTTGTATCAGAAGAGGCTAATTATCACCTTGATAAAATCGTCTTTCACGAAAAATGCTTGAGAAGTGGCCACCTCCGAATAAGATACTGATAGATAATGAAGAATACAGACTGCAAAATATATTGAGAATAACATACTTTAGGAATCAGACAGGTGTATATCATCTGGAAGACCTTGAAAATGCTACTGAAGGGATCTGAGCCTTATTATTTACATCTGTGAAATGGAGCTAATACTATTTATGATTATATTCCTCTATTTATAATAATAGTTACCATTTACTAAGCTCACATTATATGACTGACTTTATATAATACTGTGCCTAATTGAATACTCACAATAAATCTTAGTTGCAGAGGAAAGCCTAGTCACTTTGTGACTCACTGTACGAGAATGTTGATCTATTGCGTACAGGAAAGCAGATATCTAACAGGTGATGCAAAACTTCTTTTCCTGTCATGGGATTCTCTGTGATGTCTGAATACAAAATTTATTGCAATATATCAGTACTAGTAGCAGAATAATGTTCCTTTATTGCCAAATAATGCTCCTTCAGGGTTAAATCCATTCCTCTTGTCTTCTTTAAGAAACTCCCAATTAAAAAGTCACTATGAATAGTAAAAAAGTTAATACCAGGTCATCTCCTGGTTCTCTCTTTATTCCTTTGCTGATATGTATTATAACATGATTCTTTTTTGTACGTTTCTCCACTGATTTTGAATGCTATGACCACTTGATATTTGTCAGTCATTATTTTAGGTGGGAGGTGAGCCACCCTTTGCTCTTTCTCCCCTACAACATCAGCCCCCTCAAGGATCTTGCTTACAGATACATTTATCAGCATACAGAGGAAACCCTTTCACACAATGCTTCCAAAACTATAGTAATTTTTAATTTTACCAAAATTAATTTGTAAATACAATGCCATTCCAATCAAAATACCCATACAAATTTTAAAAGTTAAAGGAGGCAAGCCAATTTTCAAGCAATCTAGAAGACAAAGTATGTAAGTTCAACCAAGAAATTAAAAAAATAAGTGATGAGGAAGATAGACAAACAAGAAACATCACATGAGTTGTGATTTGGACTGAAATTTTAGGAGGAAGCCTTCATGGTTTAGAAGCATATCTGCAATCATGCTCACTCTATACCGGTGTTCACTGAAGTAACTACAATTAGGTCATTGTTTACAATATTTTTCTTTGCATGTGGTAGATAAGAATGGCTTATATTTTCTTAAAATAGGGCATTAGAATTGAGGCACATACTTTTGGCTGCCCACTCAAAAGCTGTTTCTTCTTCCTTGCTAAGGAAACCCTGCTTTGGATAGTAAAATGCTTCACTCCAGGTGACACAGCAAAATTGAGGACGAAAGTCTCCATGCTGATAACAACAAAAGAGAAAGGTAAGAAGATCTTGGGTTCTCAGGACATCATTAAAATGCTGAACCACCCCTGAAAGCCCCTTCTGCAGGGCTTATTAAATAAACAAAACCTGTATTTGTGCTGGAAGTCATTTTAGTCAAGTTTTCTGTTACCTGCAGCTAAAGCATTTCTAATTAAAATAAGTGATGGGAGAGCAGTGTAAAAATAAGCATTCTAAAACACTCTTACTGAAATTTTAAATAAGTGAATATACACAAATGTGCTGATCTACATGATATAAACAATGACTTTCTTGAAAAATCATTGAAATTCCAAAAACACATATGGAGATAAAACGGAAAGAGCCAATAAGTTGATCCAGGAATCGGAAGCAGAACATCACTCAACTATAATTGATTTCCCTATTTTCTTCATCAAAGTGAATTTAATGTTGTGAAATGACCAGAAAGTTCTTTTGAACATTCATTTGGCTCTATTCACTTATTTTAAAGCTGTACACACCCCCTCCTACACACACACACATACCCTATAGATCTTTAGTGTTCAATGGCTTTTGACAGTTGAATGCATCTGCATAATTAAAACTCAAAACTAGATGCAGAACATTTCTATCACCCGAGAAAGTTCTCTCAAAAGGCAACCACTGATCTGATTTTTATTACTACAGAAATGGTATTGTTTCATTAACTTAACAATTAAGCACCTGTGGATATGATGTTGCCATTTCACTTTACTACCCCCAAATATGTAACTTTTATTTTGGTTTTACAGATTTAAAATAAAGATTCTTTACACAATTTTACTTTTCTGAACCAGTCCACAGAGAACTTTATAAATGAATTCAGTGTCAAGTATTTTAATTTAATCTTCTATTTTGCCCTGGAGGAGAGCAGTTATGGTGAAAAAGTGAAATGTTTTTTGACTCCATTGAGTGCAGACACCAGTTGACCCTGAAGCTATAAAGTTTGACCCTCAGTCACTAAGTATTTCCCAAGAGAACCTAGTCACTGAAATTTCCAAATAGCATGTATTTCTGCCTTCACTTGAGTAAGGGCCAGAAATATGACTCCTCTTACACTCCTGGACTTCTTTCTGTGTTTGACAATGTTTCCCAGGGGAGATACTTGTAACAGAATGCCTATCTAGAGAGAAAGGATAATACAATTTGAACCCTGGAGAGGGAGATATAGGATCTGAAAGTCCTCTTGTTTTTTACTACATGTACTAATTCAGCTAACAATGTTGGAATTCACTGTTATAATCAGAGAAGAAAAAATATCAGAGAATGGTGAGGAGAGGTGAAAATTCTTATAGGTGGGGGTTCTGTTTCATTCTTCTGTATGTGATCAGTCAGTTTTCTCAGTACCATTTGCCGAATAGGGTCTCCTCTCCCCAGTGGCTGTTGTTGAGGGCTTTGTCAAGGATGAGATGGTTGAGAGATTGAGTTTTTGCTTCCAGATGATCCATTGGTCTATATGCCAGTTCTCGTACCAGTACCAGGCTTTCGATTATTGTAGCCTTATAGTAAAGTTTAAAGTCTGGAAGTGTGATTCCTCCCACTTTGTTTCTTTTGCTGATGATTATTTTGGCTATGCATGCTATTTTTTGTTTTCATATGAATTTCTGTATTGTCATTTCCAGGCCTGAGAAGAATGATTTTGGTAATTTGTTGGGCATTGCATTGAATCTGTAGACTGACTTGGGTAGCATGGACATTTTAATAATATTGATTCTTCTTGTCCATGAGTGTGGACTGTTTTTCCATTTGTTTGTGCCTTTCTTTATTTCTTTGAGCAGTGTTTTGTAGTTTTCATTGTGAAGGTCTTTCTCTTCTCTGGTTAGGAAGATGGCAAGATATCTCATTTTTGTGTGGCTATTATGCATGAAAATGTGCATTTTATTTGGTTCTCTGCCTGTTTGTTGGTGGTATATAAGAATGCAAATGTCTTTTGCACATTGATTTTGAGACTTTTCCGAAGTTACCAGTGCAAGGAGGTTTTTGAAAGATTCCCTTGGGTTTACAAGATATGGGATCATATCATCTGCAAAGAGGGGTAACTTTACTTTCTTTTTTCCTATTTAGATACCCCTGATTTTCTTCTCTTGCTTGATTGCTCTAGCAAGGACTTCCAACAGTATGTTGAACAGGAGGGAGAAGAGTGGGCAACCTTGTCTTTTTCCCATTTTCAGGGGAAATGCTTCCAACTTCTGTCCATTGAGCAATATGTTGGCTGTGGGTTTGCCATAGATAGTGCTTACTATTTTGAGAAATGTTCCTTCTGTGTTTAGGTGCTCCCTTGTTTTTATCAAGAAGGGATGCTGGATTTTGTCAAAAGCTTTTTCTACATCTAATGATATAATCATGCCATTCTTCTTTTTACATCTGTTAACGTATTGAATTATATTTATTGTCTTGTGGATGTTGAACCAGCCCTGCATCCTGGGCATGAAGCCTACTTGGTCATGATGGATGATTCTTCAGTTGTGCTGTTGGGTCCAATTTGCTAGAATTTTGTTGAGAATTTTTGCATCTATGTTCATTAAGGATATTGGCCTGTAATTATTTTTCCATGTTCAAGATTTTTCCAGGTTTTGATATCAGTGCGATGTTAGCTTCATAAAATGATTTGGGGAGAGTTCTGTCTTTCTCGAGTGCCTGGAATAATTTCCATAGGATTGATATCAGCTCCTCTTTTTATGTTTTGTGGAATTCAGCTGGGAAGCTGTCTGGCCCAGGGCTTTTTTTCTGTAGTTCGCTTTCTTAAGATAGTGTCAATTTCCTGCATTGTTATTGGTCTATTCAGGGTTTTGATTTCTTATTGTTTCAACCTTGGGTGGTTGTGTGATGTCAGAAAGTCCTTCATTTAATTTAGGCTTTCAAGTTTTTTTCTGTACATGTGTGCATAGTAATCTCTGATAATCTTATGAATTTCTTTGGGTTCAGTTGTGACTTGGTCTTTTGCATTTCTAATTGTGTTTATTTGGGCTTTTTCTTTCTTTTTCTTGGTCAATCCGGCTAGGGATCTGTTAATTTTATTTATTCTTTGAAAGAATGAGCTTTTTGTTTTGTTGATTTTTTTCTATGATATTTTTTTTCTTCTATGTCCTGTAGTTGGGCCTTTATTGCAGAGATCTGGATTCTTCTGCTGACGTTAGGGTTTTGGCGGCCTTGCCCTTCCAGTTCCCTTAAGTGTATTGTTAGGCTGTTTACTTGTGATCTTTCTGTTTTCTTGATGTGTGTGTTTAGAGTTATAAATTTGCCTCTTGGTACTGATTTCATGGCATCCCTGAGGTTCTGGTAAGATGTGTCTTTGTTTTCATTTGTTTCCAGGAATTTTTTAATTACTGTCTTGATTTTTGTGTTGACCCCAGAGTCATTCAGTAGTATGCTGTTTAGTGTCCATGTCTTTGTGTGTTTTGGGGGGGTTCTTTCTGGTGGAGATATTTATTTTTATTGCACTGTGGTCTGATAAGTTACATGGTAGTATTTAGATCTTATAGAATTTGTTTATACTTAATTTATGGCTGAGAATGTGCTCAGTCTTGGAGTATGTTCCATGTGTTGATGAGTAGAATGTATATTCTGTGGCTGTTGGGTGGAGTGTTCTGTAGATATCTAGTAACTCCAGTTGGTCAAGCATCAAGTTGAGATTCTGGGTCTCTTTATTGAATTTGTGCCTTGTTGATCTATCTAGGGTTGTTAGTGGGGTTATTAAAGTCCTTAGTTATGATAATGTTAGAATTAATATACTATTTTAGTTTACTTAGTAGTTGCTTTATAAATCCTGGTGCTCCTGTTTGGGATGCATATATGTCTAGGATGGGTATTTCTTGTTGATGGATTGAAATTTTGGTCATTATGTAGTGTCTTTCTGTATCTTTTTACATTTTTGAGAGTTTGAAGATTTTTTTGTCTGTTATTAAAATCACAACTCCTGCCTTTTTTGTTTCTCATTTGCCTGGAAGTTTATTTTCCATCCTCTAACTTTGAGTCTGTGAGTGTACTTTGTAGTGAGATGTGTGGGTCATGCTTTTTTATCTAGTTTGCCATTCTATGTCTTTTCAGTGGTGTATTTCGTCCATTCACATTCAGATTGATTATTGAAATGTGAGAGTTTATCCCTGTCATTTGGTTCTTATAAGGCTATTTTGCTTTCTTTTAACTTTTGCGTTAGTGTATGAGTGTTTTTCAATTTTACAGGTGCATTGTATGCTCTGTTGGTTCTGTGTTTGCCTTTACTCTTAAGAAGTGCATGGTTGCCCTTTTTTCTTCTTCTTCTGTGCTAATACCTTCTCAAGTATCTCCTATAGAGCTGGTCTGAAAGCAGCATAATCTCTTAGGGATTGGATGTTTGGGAAGGATTTTAATTCTCCACTGCTGATGAAGCTTAGCTTAGCTGGATAGGAAATTCTTGGTTGAAACTGTTTATATTTGAGAACTTTAAAAATTGGACTCCAGTCTCTTCTGGCTTGTGATGTTTCTGCCAATAAGTCTGGTGCTATTCTAATTGGTCTTCCCTGACAAGTAGACTGGCCTGTTTCTCCTACTGCCTTTAGGATTGTTTCTTTTATACCTACATGTAAGCAAATTACTATGTGTCTAGGCTTTGGTCTTCTCATTTGATGCCTTGCAGGGGTTCTCTGTATCTCTTGTGTTTGGATGGTCACATCTCTGGTGAGATGGGGAAAGTTGTCTTGGATGATCTCATGGAATGTTTGTTCCAAGGTGCTCTCCATTTCCCTTTCTGCTTCAGGGATATCAATAAGGCATACACTTGGCCTCTTGGTATAATCGCACATCTCTCAGAGGCTTTTTTCTTTCTTTTTGAATTTTCTTTCTGTGTTCTTAATAGATCGTGTTAATTCTATAGTTTGGTCTTCAACCCCTGAGAGTCTTTCCTCTGCCTGGTTAATTCTGCTTCCCATGCTTGTCAGCTTATTTATTTCCTGGATGGAGTTTTTTATGGCCAAAATCTGTTACCATTTCTTTCAGTGTTGCTTCTTCTCTTTCTTGAGTTTTGATCACTCTTTCCATCCACTCCCTGATCTCTGTTGTATTCTGAGGCCAATTAGAGGTGATTTCCATTGTTTGGGTTCTGAGGACTGATAAAGGGAAGATACACTGTGAAGAGTACAGTGGGCAGGACAGCAGCAAGAGTGCTTACTGCCTGCCATAGCCACAATTTCAAACACTTCTGTTTCTAAGCATTTCAGATTTAAAAAAATACTCCATCTGTATAGCAAAGACAGCTGGGGATTTATAACCAATGAAAAGAATGAAGGTGTCAGTAGACTAAAAATTATCAAGAAGAGACTTCAAGTGTAAGAGAGTTCTTGCTAAACTTTACAGGTTTTTTGCTGAAGGCAGGTCGTTGACTTATCCATCAAAGGTGAAAGATGATGCATTGATCAGATATTGAAGGAGATCTCATATGAAGGATGAGAATTCACTCTAAGATGATTTAGTAGAATTCTTGCTAAAACTGGCCTAGGCAGGTCCAAGGATGAGGCCTGGTAGAAAAGAGGGCTTAGAGGATGGAAAGTTAGGAATTAAATTGTGGAGAGATCTTTTAAGGCCAAATTTGAGCATTGGAACCTTACTCACTTAGCACTGGAGCAAGGGAATGATGTGATCAAATATATTTTTCAAGAAGAAAAAGGCATGAGAGTGGAGACAGGTTAGAATGAAATAAGATGAGATCAGGAAGCTATAGAGACAAATCAGGTAAGTAATAAGGACTTTTGGGATAATTAGAATAGAAATAAAGAAAGTAATATAGGAGAAACATCTATAAAGTAGAATTGAAAGAAAGCTGATTATATAAAAAATAAGAGATAAGGAAAAGTCTAAAATGATCAAAAGTTTATTCAGAAAAAATAAAGGCATTGTTAAAAAGTCTATGGTTCTGTCAGAAAAAAGAAGTTTACCCCAGGTTAGTCTAGTTCTATCCTCATTTCTCAGCAAGGCATTTTATGCCTTCCTGGGTGGAAAGTATTTGGCACTGAAAAGACCTCCATTGCTTATTTGTTCTCATGTCCAGAGAACTTTGTCTCATATCCAGTGTGGAAAATACTAGCTGGCAAGAATGAATAAAGACTTCAAATAACTTCATCAATTTCTCTGCATTTATCTGTTCAAAGACATGGCCCAGGAGAAATTCAGGATTTATTCCTGATGTTTTTTGTTCCATTTGGTTCTCAGATATACAAAGGTTAGGAATCCAGTGTGATAGGATCATCTACACACATTTCTAATATATTTATTTATATTTTTAGTTGGAGTCAGACTTACCAGAGGCAAAAAAAAATATTATTTTTCCACTGAAGGACTTGATAGTACTTAGAAGGATCTATTCAACTCCTTTTTATAGAAATCACTAGTATCACAAATAGCTTCCCTTTGCCCTGAGGCATTGGCAATCATAATGATTCCCATCCAGTTTTTTCCAAAGTAAACCTTTATTATATAGGTCCCTCTAAAGTTAAATGTAGTCCATACTTATATAGACATGCTATTACATTGACCATAAATGTAAATCACAACTTCCCTAACCCACTGACCTTCTCTGGAGTTAAGTGTTAAATGTTCTGAAAGAAAGATCATCAATAGAATGTCACTCACCAATCCTCTAAAGAAAGGTAGATCTACTGGAGAATGAGAAAGAGAAAATCACCAACAGAAGCTATTATTCACTAGTTCAAGTCAAATCCCTCAATCTTCCATAGTTCCAAAAATGTGAAGAGGAAAACTCAACTAAATTTGTATGCAAGAATCATCAAAACCATCAAATTGACTCCTAAGCTCTATTGACGCAACTTCATTATTCTTGTCAATGTCTTTGCCTTATGGTATAACAGCATATTCCAAACTTATCTTACACATTTCCTGCCCCTGCTATAGAATTAGCCATTTCTTCAAATAATACTTTGTCCTTCTAATGGGAAATGATATTTGCAGACTACAATTTGGGTGAAAAAAACACTTGTTGCTGTTAGATTAGACTTTTTTCCATGCCTTTTTGGCCAGAGCTAAGAACCAACCACATGAATCCTATGGTTTTGAATCATATAAAATTGCCTTTTCAATAAATCAAAAATTGTAGTATATCAGCAATTTCATGTGGTTTGACCTAATATTTTTAAGGGAAAATATATCATGAATACATTCAATTCAAATTTAGTTTCATAGGGTTTTCATTTAATTTCTTTGATTTTTATTTGTATTTCCTCTTCCTTTCACTGAAAATCTTGGTTCCTGCCAATGTCAATACAATTACTAATTTCTTTTATCCTACTGTTAGCTTTAGAATAGCTATACCAATGTTATTATTGTCATGATTACTGGAAATGGTTTCCTCAATAAATAAATTGCAAGTAAAAATAGAAAAGAATTTAAAAAAACCTGTTTATTAAAATTCCCTCGAAAGACACACTGAATATCTGAAATCTATGAGTTTTATTTGGATGCTGATTTGAACAAAGCAATCATATTTTTAAAAATTAGACAACAGGGATTTTTCACACCAACTAGTCATTTTAATGAAGTTAAAAATTACAATTAACCCTTTAAAGAAATTAACATATTACACTTGTGTTACCAAATACAGATGTCTTATCATATAGGATAAATTCTAAAATATTTAAGATTGAAATAATATGATGACTGTGATCTACTTCAAAATAATTCAGTGGCGAGTAGAGAAGGGAAATGAGTAGGGATATAGAGGAACTAAAATTAGACATACATTGAAAATTGTTGAAGCCAGGCAATAGGTATTTGAAAAATTATTAGTTTCTCTTTTAAATATGTTGATAAACTTTCATAAAATATAGTTGTTTTTAAAAAATCTAGTGATAAGAACACTAATGCTAGTGAGTAATGTCAAAGATATTTATAAAGGGGTTGAATAAAAGTGTACATGAAATGAGGGCAAAAAAGTTATAAAACATCATCTTTGTATATAACACTATTTTAAAGGTGTTTGTCTCTAAATTAATGTACTGAATTTTATCATAAACTTTGAAAATTTCATCTACATGATAGAAATGAGATAGATATGAATGTAAAAAAAAATAATGACCACAAATCTTTTGGGTAGACCTTTTATTAAGGTCCTAAAAGGTTTTCTATTAGATAGCCATTGTTTATTCAGAAGACTGTGGCTTTAAGTGAAAGAAGATTCAACAAGTTTTTTTTTTTTTCCCAAAATTTCTTTTTTTTTTTTTGACTCAATAAGTTTTTAAAGGAACATCTGATGCACACAGTTGTGTGCTAAGCTCTTGATTGGAATATTAATTCATTTATTTATTTTTATTTAAAAGATATATAAAGTAAGACAACATTATATAATATGAACATAGGTGATAAAGAAAGGAAGAAAAGAAAGAACAAAGATAATTTTGAAAAATGGATCCAGGAACGAGTTTAGTAAAAAGTACATATCACAAACTTCTAAAATAATGTTATATGTGGATTTCAAAATTATGTATTTATTTATATTTTTTTTGCTATTAAATATTTTTATTATGGTAAAAGCACACAAAATTATACTAGCCATTTTTAAGGGAACAGTTTAGAAGTGTTAAGTCGATTCACACCATTGTGAACGAGATCTCCAACATGTTTACATCTTGCAAATCTGAAACTCTGTGCTCATTAAATAGCAATTTCCCCTTTTATCTCTCCCCACAGTTATAATAGAATGGTAAGTACTGTTCTATTTTCAGTTTCTATAAATTTGACCACTCTAGATCCTCATATAAGTGGAATCATACAATATTGTCTTTTTGTGACTGACTTATTTCATTTGGCATAATGTCTTCAAGGTTTAAGCTTTCTAGTCATGAAAATAAGAAGTCAATTTTGATCAGTGTCTTAGTCTGTTTAGCATTGCTAAATGCCTGATGCTAGGTAATTTATAAACATATAAAGAGGCTTATTTGACTTACGGCTCTGCAAGCTGTGCAAGAAGCATGCCACAGCATTTGCATCTGGTGAAGGTCTCAGGCTGCTTTCACTCATGAGAGAAAGTTAAGGGGAGTTGGTGTATGCGGAGAAGGCAAGAGGGCAGGTTGGAAAGATGCCAGTCTGTTTTTAACAACCCACTTTCACAGTAGCGAATCCATTTCCCTGAGATCCAATCCAGTCTCTCAAGTGCAAGAACTTACTACCGCGAGAATGACACCAAGCCATGCATGAGGGATCCACTCCCATGACCCAAAAACCTCCCACTAGGCCTCACCAACACACTGAGATAAAATTTCAACATAAGGTTTGGAGGGATCAAATATCCATAACATAGCAATCCGTTTTACAACTTATGGTGACCATAAAATAAAACCAAGCCAAATGCTGTGGAGAAGCACAGAAATTTCTGGTATTCAAAGCAGAAAGATTATGAAGATACAACTCATTCAGAGCTTTAAAAAGGCATAACAAAAGAGGTGGTGCCAAGAATAAGATGGTTCTCTTTTCATTTGTTGTCATTTTTAAGATTAGAAAACCAAGAGATGATATCTGTCCATATTACATTGCAACAGTGTGGTTGTAAGCAACGGAAAGCAATTTGCCATTAGTCAAATAAAACCTATGGTGATGTAACTTTGTAAATACTGTATACAGAAATACTAAGTAGGAGAAAACGGCCAGATCCCCTGGGAACGGGTACAAAAAATGATGTTTTCTCTGTCCCTGAAAAATGGGATTGGGATTGGGCCTATCTCTCAGGGTTCTCTTGGGCTCCCAGTGAGTCTGCAGCTCTCTTCCTTCTGAAAATTCATCTTTTCTGATTCAAATTTCTCATGTCTTTGCGCCTTTGGTTTAACATGTTCTGACTTCAGCTCAGCAACTTCTAGTTAATTGGTTCACTGTAAGAAGACCAAATAGCTAAGGGAAGGGAAGGAGTGTATGTGTGTGAGAGAGAGATGGGTTGGTTTCTTTTTTTTTATTTTTATTTTTATTTTTGAGTTGGAGTCTCACTTGGTTGCCCAGACTGGAGTGCAGTGGCCGCTCC
>NW_007251210.1:354705-439053 GCF_000164805.1 Carlito syrichta
GATCCTTCCGCCTCAGCCTTCCGAGTAGCCGGAATTACAGGCATGTGCTACCACGCCCGGCTGATTTTTTGATTTATTGTAGAGATAAGGTCCTGCTGCCCAGGCGGGTCTCGAACCCGCGGGCTCAGTCAATCCACTCACCTCAACCTCCCAAAGGCATGGGATTACAGGCTGAGCCACCGAGCCCGGCTGATGGGATGGTTTCTTGCAGAAGAGAGGGCAAAAGGCTGGTGAGCTCTTTTCTAATGTATTGTCATTCCAAAGTCATGATACACGTTTAGAATTCTGACCTCAAACTGAAATGGGAAAGAGAGATTATATGTAATCCAGGAAAAACAGAAACTAATTTAGAAACCCTAAATAAACTAGAGACTATGAACAGAGGGAAGAACATTATTTCTTCTGAGTTCTAGCTTGCTAACATGGCAAACACATTTGTTGATAAAAGACATTTTCAGTAAAATGCCAAAAGTAATAAAAGCAAAACTCTTCTGAGTACCTCTATGAAGTAATTTTAGCTGTCAAGGGAAGGCAGTTTAGAGGAGATTTTCCAAGAGTCCTTAACTGCAACAAACAAACAAACAAAAAAAACCTACCAAAAAACTCCTTGGGAGGAAAGCCATGTCTTTTAATGAATATACTTACTACATTGTAGAAGGGACTTATTCTTATGAAAGCTTGATGCCTAAGAATTACATTTTATTTGAATTAAGAAATGTTTCCTTTTATATGATCCTGTGAAAGGTATATTTGTTCCAAAATAGAGGCCAACGTACAGCACCTGTGAATATATGATATGGTTAACATCCACTAGCTGGCTAGTTCAGTTAATGATAAAAACAATATCATCACTATCAAAATAATGATCTATGTGGCTGATGGCCATTTTCTTCAGCCTGAGACCAAATCACATGAAATCAATATTTTAACTATGAACAATTAACTTTGGGAAAAACAGGAAACATAAAGGTCAGAGTCAGATCTGTATGCCTCCTGATGTGATACAATAAAAAGGATACAGAACACTTATGGTATTCTTACAGCAAGTGTTTAACTTGAAAATAATCAGACCTACAGAACTTATTTTTTAGGAAATACAGGGGATTGAAAAACAAGTTAATCAGATCACCATAGGAAATAGATTCAGATGTTCCTCAACTTATGATAAGGTCACATGCCAATAACCCATTGTAAGTTGAAAATATAGCAAGTTAAAAAGTATTTAATATACTTAGTGTACTGAACATCATAACTTAGCCTAGCCCACCCTAAAAACATGCTCATAACACATTAGCCTACAGTTGGGCAAACTCATCTAATGTAAAGTCTATTTTATAATAAAATGTTGACTATCTCATATAATATATTGAATACTATACTGAAAGTGTAACACAGAATGGTTTGCTGCTTCTGCCAACCATGGCAAAAGAATATTGTACATATCATAATATATCTCTAGCCAAGGAAAAAATCAAAATTCAAAATTGGAAATACAATTTCTACTGAATGTGTAGTGCTTTCACGACTTCATAAAGTCAAAAAATTATGAGCCCAACCATTGTAAGTCAGGGACCATCTGTACTTCCAGAAGGTGGGACATTCTAAGGATAACTGGCCAGGTAGTTTTTAACAAGTCAATGTCATGGGGGAAAAAAAGACTGATTGCAGTTGTGGATTAAAAAATGTTAGAGATCTCATAAATAAATTGAATGAGTAGTCTTGGTTTAAACAAACCAGATATAGAAGGCATTTGGGGAACAATTGGAAAAATATGAACTAGGTATTAGATGATATTTAGGAAATAGTTAATTTTGGTAAGTGTGATAATGATCCTGTGATCATATAGGAGAATGTCCTCTTTAGAGATGTCAACTGAAGCATTTTTGAAATAAAATGTCATGAAGTCTAAAATTTATTTTGAAATTCTGCAGTTAAAAATAGATGAAGAAAAAGTGAAAAAAATTAAAAATGTTAATGCTTGGTTTGGGATATATGAGCTCATTATACTACTTTCTCTAAATTTTAAAGTTTTCATAAAGCATTATTTAAAAGAATTCAAAATTTTATAAGCTATTAAAACCTAATGAGAAAATCAGATAAACAAGAAAATATTGGGATCAGATAAATGCAGAAGTTATTAGTTTCGTTTTCATTCTGTCAATGAAGCTATAATCTTCCATATTGTTGAGTAAGCTCAAAAGAACATTACAAATACTTCTTGGATTGTATTCTTTCCTTTCTTCATCAGTTTGCGTTACCTTTTTACTCAAAGGGAAGAACATGCTGGCTTCCACTTTCATTAAATGTTATATGTTCAGTTTCACAAAAATGGAAGGTAAAACATGCACGTATTCTAAAATCTTTTACAAAAGTTAGTGTGCTATGAACATAAGTGTGCGTTATTATTCTGTTCACTGAAACACTAGAGCATGTCATTGTTGGTTTTACAAACTGAAAATAAGTGAGCATTTTGGAGAGAAATGCTGGCTGAATTCATGGAATTCTGACTTATTCCTATTGCAAGAAGTCTTTGGAGACTTGAGTTCAAGACTTTTATTTCCTGTTTTCATAGCTTGCTTGACTGAGTTGCTCACTTTTCATCATTGATATCATTTGGTCCAAGGGAGTTAGAAAAGAAATTATTTGGGTATTGTGTGGGATATTATTTTGATGCAACAGTGGCCTCTAAATAGCATGTATGCTTTCCCAGAGGTAATGGAACAGAAAGGCTCATGGACCAAATGAAGATATGCAAATCACACAATTTGTTAAAACAATTAAAAACACAGTGAGAAACAAGGGGAAAGAGATGGGGTGGGTTGTTACACTTAGGTGAGAGAAGAATCATACTGCCTGAATCCCGGAGTGGACAGTAGTTGGCAATGGTCCTGTCTCTTTCTGCTTATCAGTCTTCTCCACTGATCGTGTTATGAGACCAGAGTTGAAGTTCAAGCAAGAAGAACCAGAGACAGAAGGGGCCCCAGACCAATAGCACAAAATTGCACTACTGAAGAGACACATGGACAAGTGCACCTGGCCACCCAGCTGTAGCTCGCTAATAAGCCTGCACAATAGTCATGGGTTTTATCTGCATCTCTGGGTAGAGCACAAGGGGGCTCATATGGAACTATACTTCCCAATGGATGGTAAATTTAGGAAATGACATAGCTGTCAGCTATTTGTAATGATTATGACTTGGTCCTTACATTCTTTTTCATCTCTCAGTAAATTCTTGCTTTTTTTCCCCATCCTATATTGCATTTATTCTATCTTGAACATATCTCACATGTTACTAACACATCTTTGGAATTCTGCCTCAAGTGATTTGCTTATTCATTATCTGAAGTTAAGATAGACATGTGAGTTTTGTTACTATCTTTAAACTACTAGCTTCTTCATATTTATGCTTGACACTTTTAATGAGTTTCAGCCATCCCGTTTGTTTTACTGTAAGACCCCTGGTGAATGACTGAACCCATGTAAACTTAAATTTCCATATCTGTGAAATGTAGCAGAGACAGGAGATCCTAGAGACTCAACCTTTTGTCAATTATGTACTTTGTGCAATTCTCATGAAGTTTAATAACATAAAATATGTAAAAGCAAAAAGTCTCTGTTTTCTGCATTGGTGAATAAGTTATGAATGTAGAGGTGTTGAACTTATTACTTTACATTAAGTAATAGTCATCATCATGGCAATGATATCATACATTGCACCAAATTGTTCTGTTAACTGCTTTGAGTTAAATTGCATTGGTAGATGCACAAATTAGCCATGTAAGATAAACTGCAGAAGGTAATGATGCCACTTTACAAACAAGGACATAAACAGGGAAAATTAAATGGTATTGCCTCAGGAGCAGCATGTGCTAATTTCAGAATAGTGACTGGACTCTGTCCTCACAAATAAATGTCTTTATTACAAGGGTGCTAACTCACAGCCAGTTCTGTTTTTCCTTAACACATTCATTTTTTGACTGATTCCACATTCGACCAACAGAATTCCAATCTAGAACTTTACTTTTAGAGTACTCAGTGTAGCCAGACCATCCTGAATTCCAGGATATTATCTAGCAAACATTATTTCAGTCAATATTACTACACAGACTCCTTATAAACTATAAACTCCATGAATGCAAGGTTCCAATTTATTGAATTTGCTAGTTTATCCTCAGTGTTTTTTACCTTGCTTGGTGCATTGTTAGTATTAAAAGAGTACTTTGCTGAATACATGGATTAATAGATGTAATATATGGACGAATCAATGAACTAAACAGTAAAACAAACTGTTAGATCTTGATGGGACTTCCAAAAATGTTGGGTCTCACTTCCAATAGGGTTTCCTGAATGTTAGATCAGGCCCACTGGGAGTGTGGGTATCTAGGGCGCAACCCTATGCCACATGAAAGATGCAAGGAATTGCACAGAAGTTAGATTAGAGTATATAGTTTATTTAGAAAGTAAATAACAGAGAGAGAGAGAGAGAGAGAGAGAGAGAGAGAGAGAGAGAGAGAGAGAGAGAGAGAGGAGATTCACCTTCCCAAGGAAACATGGCCCGGCCATAGCTTAAACAGCACATGGTCACACCATAGCTTAGCAAAGCAATGGCCCCTATATGCTTGTAGTTGAGTCCTTTTAATCCTTCCCTTTGATGGGGGAAGGTCATTAAGGTGATTGGGTGGTGGTCTCCTCCACGTCATCACGAAGGGATAGGTAAGCACAGGTACTGATGTCAGGTGATGGACAGCAGGCAGATAGGTGGGTTAGTCACATGATTGCTGCCTTGGCGGTAAGCTAGATAGGAAGAGACAAGGGGAGGGGTGTTTCCTGCAAGAGACCCAGATGTTTCCAATCCACAAGCTCTGTAGCAAAAATATGTTCTTATTATCATTTCTATTTCTTTGGTTAGCTAAGGGGTGATCTTTGACCTTCCATCTTTGGCAAGGAACCTGAAAGTTTCTTGATTATTATGCTAAATCATGAATTGAATGGCTGGGCTGTCCTTGTCTTACATCTGATAGAGACTTGCCAAGGGGGTGGAGTGGGCTGCCAGCTTGGCCTGCAGTAAAATGTCTGAACGCTTCCTAAAACCTGTCTATTGGAAATTTATGTATGTCTAACCTGTGCTAGATTCAAAGTGGTTCAGTCTAAGCAAAAATGGTTATGCTGAGGCAAGTTGTGAACTAAGTTTATTCTAGGTTTCTTGGGATTCCTCCTTTCACAAATAAACACAAGAAAACCTGAGATGGAAGGCAGGGTTATCCCTCTTGTAAATGTACCTGGCAAGCCAACATAGAAACTAAGCTATTCCTTAGTTGGGTGCCTTGCATCATTTTTCTACCCTTGGACATGCTGTCTTTTGGCAATCTGCTGGGTTGAGGAGGATCTCTTGCAGCTGTCTTGGTACTCAGAGGTTGCTGTTTCTGTCCAGGACTGACCCTGCCATGGACTAAAGAATGATAAATGACACCTAGTGTCATGAATACAAAGGAGCTCTTGAGATTTGAAAGAACACCAAAGACACATGGTACTTCAAGCCATGGTGGAGATCCCTTTGTTTCTTTGATCACTTGGAATATGCTACTGTTCTGCACAGCCACCAAATGCCATAAAAAATTCACAGATAAAGTTTATGCAGTTTTTTATATCCCCAGAATACATGATATGGCAGAGCAGGAATATATATTTGATATTTTTTAAATGCCATGTTTTCCTTATAATTCCTACTCTGTCCAAGCTTGTTAGAGACTCAACTCTTCTCCTTGGCAAAAATTCTCTTCCTTGACTCCACTTTCCTATAAGTGGATTTCTGGAACCTCATTCCTTCAGTGCTTAAGCTTAATCTTTGTAGTGAATATAGCAGAGGCTTTCTCCTTTTATTCTACTTCCTGTACTCTCTCCCACTCACAAACAGCGCACTCAGAACAATAATTTGGAAAACTTTTTCATGCTTTTGACTATTGATCAATAGAAAAAGACAACAAAAATTTGAATAGAAGTTTAAATTAGTACCACTGCCAGTTCCACTCACAAGTAGATAGATACACAAGAGAAATGCATATATAATTCATGAAAAAACACATACAATTATGTTATAATGCTATTTTTAATATTCTCAAATAAGACACTACTCAGATATCCTTCAACAATAGAAAAAAAAAATAAACCATGATATATTTAGCAATAGAATATTATGTAACAATCAGAATGAATAATTGGCAATTGTACACAAAAATATGGATGATTTTCACAAATTGTTGTGTGAAAGAAGCCAAAAGAGTACATACTGCATTATTCCATGTATATATAGTCAAAAAATTTACAAAACTAACCTATGTGATTAGAAGTTAAGATATGGGGTATCTTTGCAGAGAGAGCTATGGCTATAAAAAAAATTTCCAGTCTCTTGGAGGCCTCTGGAGGTCTGGTGATATTCAATTTCTTTATCTGGGTGTTACACAGGTATGTTCAGTTTTTTAAAATTTATTGAGATGTGCATTATGACATGTGCGTTTTTGTATGTATATTGTACATCAGTAAAAGATTCAAAAAGATAAAAGAAAGTCAAAACAAAAAAAGAAATTTTATTCTGAATGAGACTTTTTATTTTGAGTGAAAGACTATTATAGGACAGTGGATACATTACAAGGTAAATAATAAATAACACTGAAATGGCTGGAAGTGAAGAAGTGAAGGCATAGCTTTTTTTTTTTTCTTGAGTCAGGGTCTCACTCTATCTCCCAGGCTGGAATGCAGTGGCACGTTGTTGGTTCCCGGCAACCTTGACCTCCTGGGCTCGGGAAATCCTTCCATCTCAGCCTTCAGAGTAGCTGCAACTGCAGGCACTTGCCACCATGCCCAGCTAATTTTTTGATTTTTTTTGTTTTTAGAGATGAGGTCTCACTATATTGCTTAGACTGGTCTCGAACTCCTAGGCTCAAGCAATCTTCCTGCCTTTGCTTCCCAAAGTGCGAGAATTACAGGCGTAAGTCATGGTGCCTGATCAGAGAGCTATAACTTTTTACATGTAAATATGAGATATAATATCTTTGACCTTGAAGAATGATGAAATACTTCTTCTACCCTCCTTATCTGACAATTCCTTTCCTCTTTTCTATTTATATTGGATGTGAGTACTTGTGCCAACTGTATAAAAAAAATTTTTTTTTGAGTTGGAGTCTCACTCTGTCGCCCAGACTGGAGTGCAGTGTCACACTCCCAGCCACCGCAGCCTCAACCTGTTGGGCTCCAGGGATCCTTCCGCCTCAGCCTTCCAAGTAGTTGGAGTTACAGGTGCGCGCTACCAAGCCCGGCTAGTTTTTGATTTATTGTAGAGATGAGGTCTCGCCAAGTCGCCCAGGCAGGTCTCGAACCCGCGGGCTCAGGCAATCCACTCACCTCAGTCTCTCAAAGCGCAGGATTACAGGCTGAGCCACCGAGCCCGGTTTGTATAAAAATCTTGATGTATTTTTATCAACATTGCTCTGAACCAAAATGGTAGTTAATTTTCAAATACTCATGTACACACTTAAGTGCAAACCATAGGAAAATGGATAAAATCCAGTTTCTACTGAGATTGCCTAGTTGTTAATTACTTTTTCTGGTAGAATAAAAATGGTGATTTGTCAGATCTCCCTGTGCATTTATTTGTCTTCTTTCTGGGAGGGAAAGATGAAAATGCTAACTTTTAATATATAAGACACGAGTCTTTTCATAAAGAATAAGAAATCCAACACAAAGTAGAATGACAATTTCTTTTTGTTTACTTCGCCGTGTTTCCTATTACCTACTTGGTGTGCTAATGGGAAAAGCAGGGGGAAGCAAGGGGAACAGCTGATACAGAAAGAAAAAATCAATCCCAGAATACTCAGGATCCCAGTGTGCTCTATCTTACTATACAATTTTTTGAAGAATAAGACAATTTATGTAAAATTTCTGCATGGAAGATTGCAATACCTGTGTGCTACCAGAGACGTCAAAAGGAAGACTGGTGCAGCTGCAAAGATTTTCTTGGAGCTCCCTAGTGTTGACATGCTTTATTTAAGACCACAATTGTGAGCGCTTAATTTTGAAAGGACCTCAGTGAAAACAGTCCCAGTGTCTACATTTTTCTGGGACAAAATACTTTACTTCAGTGCTAAAGTCTGCTCTTTGGATAATGTATCATCTACAAAACATAGTGTCAAAATCCTTGTGCAAATTTTACCTATGAGGCATATGGATTTCTTCAAGCTTTCCTAAATCAATGATATTTAACTGTATGTGTCATAGCCAAATACCAGCAGTTATAGTATGCAGATGAATACAGGCTATGTTATTAGTCTGACCCAAATCAAAAAATAAAATCAGATTTCTGCAGATAAAAGGCAGATATCATCAAACACAGTACAACTCCCTTAAACTTACCTTGTGGAAGTTTCCAAATGATTTAAAAAAGGAAACTATAAATACACATTTGTTTCCAGAGAACATGACCATCTGCTAGCATTTCTTCGGTGTTATTGAACAGGTTGGTTAATGACACTTTATTTCTCTTCAAACGACTTTTCCCCAAAAAGTCTTTTTTGTTGTTGTTGTTAGAAAAGGTAAGTGATATCATTGTGCCTCACTGGACAAACCACTCTGGTGGACTTTTTTTAAAAAGAATTCTTTTCAGCTGGAGCAGAGCCTTTTGTAGTTGACTCTTCTAATGGGCCCTATTTTTAGCCTCAACCTTAAATGTGGGCCACTGTTCCTTGCCTTTGCTGAAAGAGGCAGAAACTGCCATTGAAATAAATTATAAGGTTGGCACATCATATACTGACTACTACCATTGTTTATTGAGAAACCAACCAACCTATCTTTCCCAAGGTGGTGTAACTAAAGTGGCCTTTGAAGTCAGAGGACTAGGGTTGAGATCTGGCTGAGTTGCTTTTTGCTGGAAGAAGGGAACTTCACTTCACTAAAATGTCAACTTGTTTAAATGTAAATGAATAACGAATATTAGAAATAATTTCAATAGTACAAAGTATTTGTGAGAATTCCATTATAATTATATGAAGAAGAGCTTTGTAAATATGAAAACATACAACACAATAAAGTGGTTGAGTAGACACTGTTGCTATCCTGTCCCATAGCCTTTTGACACACTTCTGAGTTCACCCGCAGCTGTTTGTATGCATATATTCTACTTCTCTGCTTGAGGACTTTCTCTGGCACTTTGGGAGCGTAGGTGTACGTGGATGCAATTGAAGTTGCAGAAATTTAACATTCCTCAGGACAACCTTCAAACAATAGGGGATTACAGTTGGTAGACAAGTGCCTTAGCTTCTCATTCCCCTGTAAGAAGTTTCTAGAGTATAGTTCATATTGTTGCCCCAAGGATTCCTGTGATGGCTAATTTTGTGTATCAACTTGACTGGCCTAAGGGATGCCTGGATAGCTGTAAAACATTATTTCTAGGTGTGCCTGTGAGGGTGTTTCCGGAAGAGATTAGCACGTAAATAAGTAGACTGAGGAAAGAATATCATCCTCACCAATTTGGGAATGAATAGTACTGAGGGCCCAAATAGAAACAAAAGGTGGAGGAGGGGCAAATGTGTTCTCTCATTTTGAGTGGGAGCATCCATCTTCTAACTTCTTTTACCCTCGGATATTGGAGCTCTGGGTTCTCAGGCTTTGGTACTGGGAGTTTTACCCCTAGAGTTCCTGGTTCTCTAGTTTCCAGATAGTGAAACTTCTCAGCCGCCATAATCTCATGAACCAATTTCCATAATCAGTCTCTCTCTCTCTCTCTCTCTCTCTCTCTATCTCCACACACACACACACACACACACACACACACACACACGCGCGCGCGCGCGCACGAGGAGTGACCCCCTAAAAAATAGAGTTATATTTTGAGGGCGGGCCCCTTACAGTACAGGCTTCTCCCACTAAGTATGTATTTTAGGAATCCATAGGCATCAGTGTACCCGCTAGCATTATGAGAGGCTGAGTTCTGCTTCAGTGAATTTTTTGGGGGGGAGGTTCTTTCAACATATTTGCCCATTTAACATTGGGTGATTTACATGAACAACTTGTCCACACAGCAATGAGTGTTCAGCAGTTTTTGACCAAAAAAACCAGCATGATCCCAGTGCCCCACCCTTCCTATTCACCTGCTCTTGTCCCGAGTGACTTTTTTTTGTTTTCCCTGATGAAAAAAGTCCTCAGAGAAACCTTTTGCCAATGTGGAAGAGGTGAAACAAACAAACATACAAATAGCAGAAGCACTAAAAGGCAACAAAATTGATGAGTTCAAAAACTGTTTTGAGTGGTGGAAATAGTGTCTTGATAGGTGTGTTGTATCAGAGTACTTAGAAGGTGACTGAAGTTTAAAGATGTAAGAATCAATACACAATTCTTAAAATAAATTCCCTCTTCATATATACATATTTACAAACATGTAATTAAAAATACATATATACATACATAGGTGTATATATATATATTATTTTCTATTGGTTCTGGTTCTCTGGAGAGCCCTGACTGATTGAACTTCAGTAGCCCATTGCAAAAACCTTTTCTTTAACGTGTCCTCTATTGGCTTTTCTCTTCCCTGTCTTTCCCCACTTCCTTACTTACGTGGCCTTGGAACACCTCTCAAACAAAATATATGCACTCAGGTCCTTATCTAAGAGTCTATTTTGAGTGGGGGTGGGGCAAATTAAGATGGTGGTAGTGGTTCTTGAATGTGACTGGATAAATTAACCCCTCCATGCCCCCATTCTCAACCTCCCGAAACCAATGGGAAACTCTTTCCCAGTTCCTGTTTCTGAGAGAAGAGTATGCTGTTGCTCTGTATTGTCTGAGGGGGTCAAAGTGTTTCAGCACCTGAGGTGATTCAAGAATCTATCATTTGACTACAGTGAGGCTTGAGAAACCAATTGCAAAAACACAGCTGAGGAATAAGGTTTATGATGACTTCTTTATCATTTGCCAAATGTTTTAAATATACCTTATTTTGCAGATTATTCATAAATTGTTTGTTTTGTATTTGTACTGAATAATATTCATGTACTCAATTCCTATACTTTTTCCATGAATAGTATAGAGCATTTCTTATGTGTCAGACTCAGTACGAGGCACCAAGGATACATTGGTAAAGATGACACACATGGATTATATTCTCATGTTCTCATGGAATATAGCTTCTATTAGGAGAGACAGACAATAAATCACCAATTAAGTAACCACTTTTTAATTATAATTGTGATAAATGCCATGAAATAGAATATATAAATTTGGTTTCTGAGAGCTTAGAGATCAAATACTATGCAAACCATAAGATACAGAATTATTGATACATTCTTACCCTTTTTAAAGTGGTTAACAAACCCTATACATATACAGTTTTATTTACCACTTTGTCACACAGTGGAAGAATATCATGCTGAGTGCTTCTATTTTGTTACTCTCAACAGCACAATGATTGTCAATCTATTAACTGGTTCCACAAAACCTTTACTGCTGCCTGTAGTAGCAGAATGAATTATTGACGGAGTTAATCTTCTCCCAAATAATCTAGCCTTTCTGCAATTGACAGCAATGAGTTTCTCAAGTGTGTATTTACTACAAAACCTTCCCCTTTTGCCTTTTATAAAAGCTATAGGAGACATTTGTTACCTTGTCCTGCCACCCTATGTAGCGTTAAATATAATAGCAATGGTTTAATGTCATAAAACATAGGGAAGAATGCTGAGACTTGAATATAATCAATTTGCTCCAATTCTAGTTTAGGTGAAAATTTATTGCTAAATCGCTGTTTTAAGAGCTGCTTTGGTTATTTAATATTGATCTCAAAATGATTAAGAAGTGGAACACTATTGATTTTTAAATGAAAAAAAAATCTTTATAATGAGAGTAAGAACCAGATTGCAAAAATTTTCGGTGATAAAAGTAGATTTTAATAGTCTCCATTAGCTCCTAGAGTTGCATTTGCAAGCTGTATAGTTCTTTTGCTTAGGTTGGAAATTCTAACAAGGTATAAAAGTCCAGTTTGTTAACTGTGGAACAAAAGACATGTATATACTGTAAATATTTATATAATGACAAAATCATGTAATATAGCTAGATTTGACTATGGCCACCAAAGATTTCCATCTAAAATCACTATCTCATCACTAAATCTTAGAAAATTGCTTGGGGCTGCTGGTGGGCATACAATGACTCCTGTTAGTCATGCTTCCTGAATTATTTTCTGACTATGCCCATGTCCTTGAGCTACAGTTGCCCACAAAGTCTCCTTTGATGCTTTGAAGCTATTTCATATTTCCTAGGGAGTAAGATCAAAGAAGAACTTGTGATATCTTGTTGATTCGGGCTCAGAAATAAATAAATGTTTTAAATGACAAATTTATTTCATCAATAAAGCAATTAATCTATTTTAGATGAAAAATCTTTCTAGAAGTTTCTTTGCCTTTCTAGTCTCAAAGAAGTAGGTTTCTCGGGATCATTTCTGGCACTTCTGCTCTATTTCAGATAAAAGCCTTCTTCATAAGAAGCATGTTTGTACAACATTACAAACACCCGTGCTTGCCTATTTCCTCTATAAAAGCCTCTTCATTCCATGACTAAGGCTTTTTGAATGTGCTATTGTGTTCTGTTTTTATATTTGCCTTACATAAATGTTGGGTGTGCTCCTTGGGAACTCAGTATGTGAATGCTTTTCTCTTCATACTTACTTACAATCCTCCATCCTCCTAGCTGTCATACAGGACCAGATATTTTTAAGACATTCTAGAGCTAGCCAAGTACACGGTTTCTAACCGTCGATTGGGTCCTTAACTATAACAAATTCCATAACCACCCTAGAAATGAAAATAAAGGAAATTTATATAAAAATTGGTCTCATCATTGTATAATTCAGCTCCCATTCCTTTGCATGATTCCTGTAAAACTTGCTGAATTCCAAAAATAATCTTTTCCAATGCATCCATTGGTTTAAAACAAATCTTTGTTTGCCACACATTCCTAAATTTCAGTATTAGTGGCAAACTCCACCAATAGAAATTTAGTGTAAATTTAAAACGATCACCTTCTCTAAGTTACTTCTTTTCTGTGCAGGTATGTTCTTTAATGTGCTTTCTATATTCACTTGCTTTATATAGATGGGTGACTATAAATAAAGATAGAAGCTTAAAAAAGTCTAAATGAAATGGCAACTTTATAATCTAATTTTATTAATTTATATTGAAGATTTGGATTAAATCTTCATCTTCTACCTAAGGAAAACATTATTTACATCCTGTCATTGAGCCACGTGTTGTGTTAGCTTTAAAGGGTTTGGAAGAGAGAAAATAAAGTCCACTGGAGGCTTTGTTTCCTCTGCTGGTAATGAAATGGGCCACATTCTACAATTGCTACTAACATTTCCTCACCAGCTCTAACATCTTGGTCATTTATTGTTATTTATTCACAAGGTGGACTTTTTGCTTTCAAAAGGATTTTACTCTTAAGTTCTTTAAGTTTGAAAACAAAGTACATTTGACTTTATTAAAAAATATTTGAAGAGATACTTTATTGTTTGAGGTTTTGTATCTTATTGTCATCTATCTTTCTGTTATTGCTACTTATTAGCAAATTCCTGCAGCTCTAAATCCTGGACTGTATTCATAGGCCCAACATCATACCATTTACTTTATGTTCAATAAATATTATTTTAAATTTTCAATAGCAATAATGGTGAATACAATTCTAAGTGACCACCAATCTAATAGTAAACATTTTACTTCTTTAATACTCCCTTCTTCAAGCCTCTTTTTTTTTTTTTAACACCATATGCTACAGTGAAACCTTTCCAAGTTAGCATGGCATTACACATTTTATTAAATGGATTCTGATTTAAAGGATACATTGATAAAGATCACAGATGAGAGGAATCATTCACAAAGACATAAATCATAACATTAAATAAATGTTATGATTAGGAAGTACACTGATAAGGACATCAGAATTTGAGAGAGAGGATATTAACAAAACTTACCATTGAAACATCATTCACTTAAAAAACGGCAAGCTTTATTTTTGTTTTAATGATTATTACAGAGTCAGAATCTAAAAGAGTTGTAAGGGAAGAAAGCTAAGAAGTCTTCATTTTCACCTTATTGCTTCTCAAGGGCATGATAAATACATTATCTCGGGAAAGAAATTCACACACTGGCAGCTGGAAATTCGGCACCAAGAGGCCTTGAAGGAAGAGTGAGGCACCAGCAACATTTACTTGAGGAGCCTTCTTTTCTCACTGACTGATACTTTTCTCCTCCCCTCACAAATTCAAGCTGCTCCCCAAGGTGGGGAGGAGACATTAATCAGTAGCCCCTGAAGCTGCTACTTCAGATCCAGCTACCAGGTACCCTGCAGGTCAGCCCAGATCTCTGGGGCCCTCTGTCACCACTGCGTAGAAAGGTTTTGTGCTCCAAATCACTCTCACCACTGCTAACAGTGCCAGCCCTTTTCCTGTGAAGCCATTTTTAAAATATGTATGTTATGTTTAAATAAAATGGTTTATTTGATGGTAAGACATGTTGCCTAGAACTGACTTATCATCAAAGGGAATGACAGTGACTTCTGTGCCTTGGAAGCTCAGGCAGAAGCAGATATTCTTGAATCATATCCTTCCCTTCTTTTGGGGGGATACCTAAACACAGTGACCTGTAGACAAGTGTGTGTGAAGGTGTTGGGGCGCAACTTGAATTTTGTGAGGGAAGAGAAAAGTGTAGGGATGTGAGAAAAGAAGTCTTAAGTAGACGAGGTTGTTGTCCCACTCATATTCCTTCAAGGCTCCTTAGTGATGAATTTCCAACTGCCAGCATCTGAATTTCTTTGCCTGAGAAATTTCTCAGGTCTTCACAGACTGCTTTGTTTATGTTTAGGATGGACTTCAAGTGCCCTGGAGTCCTCCTCACCCCCCACAGCGCACGCCAGCTATAGGCCTCTCTATGACAAACTGCAGTTGAATTATAACTGCCCAGTTCCTCAGAATACTTTTGAGCTGTTCATTCTACACTGTCTCCTGAAGTTTCTACAGGCAAAACTTTCAGAAAGGTAGGAAATAACTAGCATCTGCAGATACATACTTAGCAGCCTAAGAAAATAAATTGAAAAACTTTTAGAAATAAAGAGTTCCATAAAATGTCAGGATAAATACACAAAAATGGATCATTTGCATACCTACCAGAAAAACATGATTGAAGTTAAAATATTGAATCAATAATAGTATCAAATATCATAAAATCCAAAAGCCACAGCGCTAATAAGAAAATGAAAAAAAAGAAAATGCAGAATATTTGTGGAATCAAACTGAACATTTACAGAACAAGAAAAAATATGAAATAGAGTAATATGTCACACTGCTGGAAAAAAACAAAACAAATGCTATAGAGATTTCATTTCTTACCAAATTTATTTAAAGTTTTAATACAATTAAATTCCAAGTTTCTATCTTTGCAAATTGACACAATTGCTTTAACGTTTAGCCAAAAGAACAAATCGGCAAGAATAATTGAAAATATATAAGAAAATCATGAAGGTTTCAAAACTTACCTAAAACTACAGTAATGAAGGCAATATTGGCCAAAGTATAGACACATAGATCAATGGACTAGATAAGAAATAAGAATATATACAAGAAAGCCCAGAAGTAGACCCACAAAAATATGGCTAACTGATTTTTAAATTGAAAGTTTGATTGAAATAATTGTAGATTCACTGTGGTTTTAAGAATCAGAGAGATCCCCTATACCTTCTACCTAGTTTTCCCAATGGTAACATTTTGTAAAACTATAGCAAAATATCACTACCAGAAGATTGGCATTAATACAATTCATCAGTCTTATTCAGATTTCCCTAGTTTTACTTGTATTTGTGTGTGTGTGCATGTGTGTGTATTTAGTTCTATACAATTTAATCACATGTAGGTTAGTGCTTGCATCACCAAATCAGGATACAGAATAGTTCCAACCCCAAAACATCCCTATGTTTGCCCTTTTAATAATCACAGTTGCCTCTTTCCTGATGCCACCCACCACCTTTTTCTTAAACCTGATAACCATGAACCTGTCACTGTTTCCACAACTTTGTCATTTCAAGAATGTCACATAAATGAAATCGTACAGTGTGTAACCTTTTGTGGTTGACTTTTTCACTCACTCCAACTCCAGGAGATAGTATAGAACAGACAGCTCAGAAGTATTCCACCTGAGGAACTGGGGTAATTCCATTCCAACTCCTGTTCATCATAAAGAGGCCTATATCCGGTATGTACTGGCAGTGAGGAGAAGTCCAAGGCACTTGAAATCTTTTTTTCACTTGGAGATTTTTTCAAGTTGTTGAGTGTCTCCAGCTGGTGTCTTTTCATTATTGAGTAGTATTCCATGAATGATAATCCATTTATTTAACCATTTTCCTGTTGAACTACATCCAGGCTGATCCCAGTTTTGCCTATTATGAATAAAGCTGTTGTGAACATTCCCGTACAGATTTTTTATTGTAAACGTAAGTTACATTTCTCTAGGACAAATGCCTAGGAGTGCAGTTGCTGACTTGTATGTTAATCACATGCTTGTACTTTAATTTAATATTTAGTTTTATAAAAATGCCAAACAATTTTTTAGAGTAGCTGTACCACTTGTACATTCATTCCCACTACCAATGCTTGAGTGATCTAGCGTCTTCTCATTTTTATCAGTCCTTGTTAATGTCTCTATTTTTTTATTTTAGCCACCCTGATAAATGTTTAGTAATATGTTGTTTTGGTCTTATTTTGTGTTAGGATAGTTCGGTCTTAACTTGCATTGATTAGTCATTTGTATATTATCTGTAGTGAAATGTTCCTTTATGTCTTTTGTCCATTTTCTAATTGGATTCTTTTGAATTTTTACTGTTGTGTTTAAGAGTTTTTTAAAAAAAATATATTCTAGATATTAGTCCTTTGTCAGATATGTGGTTTGCAAATATTTTCTCCCAGTCTGTAGATTGTCTTTTCAGCCTCTTTGTGTGGGCTTTCACAGAATAAAAGCTTTTAATTTTACTAAAGTTCAATTTATCAAAGATATACACTATAAATAAATTTTAAAAAATTATGAACAAATCAAGATGGAATCCTAAAATATGTTCAAGTAATTGACAGTTTAGCAAGAAAAGAGAAACAAAATCAGAGGGAACAAACAGAAAGCAAATAGTAAAATAGCAGACAAATGTACTCATATAAATAATTATGGTAAGTGTAAATATCATAAATACACCAATCAGAAGACAAGGATGGGCAGAGTAGATTTTTTTTTTAAAGTACAAATCAACTATATAAGAAACTTTACAACATATTGAACATAACTTGAACATATTTTAGGCTTCCAACTTTATAAGAAACGCACTTCAAATTAAAATATATAAACTGGTTGAAAGTAGAAGGATGAAGTCCAAGCACTGTGGCTCACACTTGTAATCCCAGTGCTTTGGGAGGTGGAAGCAGGAAAATCACTTGAGGCCAAGAATTCAAGACCTGCCTGGACAACATAGTGAGAACTCGTCTCTACGAAAAATTTAAGAATTAGCCAGGTGTGGTGGTATGCCTGTAGTCCCAGCTATTCGTGAGGCTGAGGTGGGAGGATCATTTGAGTCTAGGAGTATGGGGCTGCAGTGAGCTATGATCATGCCATTGCACTTCAGTCTGGGCAATAGAGTGAGACCCTGTCTCTAAAAAAAATTGTTTTAATTAACAAAAGAAAGTAAATGGATGGAAAATGATATAACATTCTAGCGTTAATCAAAAATAGAGTAGGCGTAACTGCATTAATATATGATAAAGTACACTTAAAAGCAAATAAAATTACCAAAGAGGGATATTTCAAAATAATAAAAGTCATCAGGAAGACATAACAATATTGGATGTGTACATAACAAATAGTAAAGTTTCAAAATACATGAAGCAAGCACTAATGGAGCTCAAGGGAGAAGAAATCCATAAACTCAAAATTATAGTTGAAGTTTAATTTTTTGAACTTTAATCGTGATGTATCTTGGCATGGATTTCTTTGGGCTTATCTTTTTGTGGTTCACTTAGCTTCTTGAATCTGTAGGTTTGCATCTTTTACCAACTTAAGGTAGTTTTAAAACTAATTTCCTCAACTACTCTTTCAACCCTACATATTTTTCTCTTCCTTCCCGAAAATCTGATGATACAAATGTTGGATATTTTGTTATTGCATTACAGGCCGCTGAGGCTATATTCACATTTTTCTCAGTCTGTTTTCTCTCTTCTGTTCAGATTCTAGTGGTGTGTCCTTAAGTTCACCCATTCTATTTCATTCTGTCATCTCTACTCTGTTACTGGGCCCATTTAGCCAGTTATTTATTTCTGTTATTATATTTTTTCAGTGCTATAATTTCCATTCGGTTCTTTTTCACATTTTTTATTTCTTTGTTCATATTTCCTATTTCTCATTTGTTTTGAGAAAACTTTGATTGCTGAAGCAGTTTTATGACTTATTTATCTCAGTGTTGGCATTAGTTCATTGTCTTTTCTCGGTGAGTTGTGATTTTCTTGTTTCTTATTATGATGAGTAACTTTCAATTGTAACCTAAACATTTTTTCTATTATGTTAACAGAGTCAAGTCCCATTTAAATCTGTCACTTCAACAGGCAATCTGTTTAGGTTTTGTGTGCAGGCCCTGGCCTACTTTTGTGGACTGTTTTCTAATGACAGTTTAATTTTTGGAGCCTTTACACAGTTATTTTGGTCTGCTTGCTTTATCTGCTGCTGCTGCTGGAGTTCCTAATGGCTCCTATCAAAGCTGCCTACAGATGTAAGAAAAGTTTCTTCAGGCTGGGCTGTCAGGTGTCTCTCAGTGAGAAAGGGATTCTTAGGTCACAAAGACAGGATCTTTTCTGGCTGGGCATTTGTTGCAAAGGAGTCTCTTTTTCCAAAACCCCCAGTTGATCCGGTGTCTTCAGGCCAGTGGCTCAGGCCCAAGGGAACAAAGAGACCCAGTAAATCCGGCCACCTGTTGCTGCAAGAACTCTTTCACCAGTTCTTCCTTGGTATCTCTCAGTGGGAAAAGGGAGTCTTAGTCCCGGCAGGGAAGGAGAATACTCCCCCTGACTGCTTATTATTAACAGGCCTCTCACCAAGCTTTCTTGCCAATGGTGTTGTGTTCACCTAGTGTTAGAGGAACTCCCGTTCAATTCAGGTCTGCCTTCTTTCCTTAGGTTGGAGATTGGGAAACACTGGGTCTGGGCCAAATTCTTCTGTTGGATATAGGAATGTAAGATACCCTGCCACTGTTGTTTCTCCAGTCTTGGGATCTCATATCAGTTTGCCTTCTTCTTACTACCTTTCAGAGTTCTTTTTTAGGTGCTTCTTGCATTACTTCCAGGGTTTATAATTGTGTTTAGTAAGGATAAGGAGGGGAAAATGTATCTATGCAATCTTATTCAGACCAAAGTCCTCAACTGATTTTTTACAAAAGTGTAAAAGTAATTCAATGAAACCATCATAGACCAGAGGAGCGACATGACAATTAAATATAATGTGGTATCCTGGATGATATCCTATAACAGAAAAAGGATAATAGTGAGAAAAACTGGTGAAATCTAAATAGTTTATGATTGTTTTTAAATCATAAAGATCCTAAATTATAAAATATGCCCCCATATCAGTAATGTAAACCACCACTAGTTTAGCCCCAATGAATTTTAATTTAGTGCTATGAACTCTATTAAAGAATATTTACCAAGAAAACTCTATAATTAGTGTTCTTAAATGAGTTCATATATCAAAGTTATTAGCTAAAAATACTAAAATTTATAATGCTTGAACTAAATGAAATATTTCCACTGGCTCCAAAAGGAAATATTCACCTTGCTCTTAGGTTGGTATCTTATCTCTTTTTCTCATTTTCTCTCTCTCTGGGGGTGTTTCTCATTTTCTTTTCATATACCTTTTGTGTTCTCTATTTCCTGTTGTGTTTGCTCCCTTGGACGCTTTACTCTGCCTTATAACCTCATTTTATTTATTAGATGGGTGACTTCCTCTAGAATTATATAAATGGTGTAATCATCAAAGATTTTTCAGCCTCTCATTTGTTGCTCTGAACCCAGAATCACATTATCAAGGACTGCTGAGCACAACGGATGTTATTATCTGCAGAGAAAGTAAAGAGAACCTTTGAAATCACATCGTCATTTCTTTGCATTCCAGGCACTTACAAAGAATGCAAATGACTGTTTGATAAATTAAAAAATAAATTTGTTGTATGCTTAAATTTATTTGCTAGCCACTCAGTAAAATGACAAGAATGAAAGGCTTGGGAGTAGAGGAAGCCTTTTCCTATTGTCCATTATATTTTCTTTGTTCTATTTTTTCTTCTATAAAATAAACAGTGAGGTGATTTTGACAAACCACCTCTGTTTCTAAACTATACTATGTAATGCAATACCTGGTAAATGTGATGCATCCTATGGTTTCCAGAATCCTATTGCTCTTTAGACACATTATTGAGGATTAGAGATCCAGATTTTTTTAACAAATTAAAAATTTAAATTTAATGGCAATATAAAAATGTATAAGGACATTTAATCGTGATCATCTGGTTGACTACTTTACCGCTAAGTACTGCCAAAGAGTTCCAGGAAACCAAAGTTGTTTATGATCCCATTCACAAGTAAAGGTGAGTATATTAGTACATACTGCATGAAGGGTTTTTTACAGTGTGGTTCATATAAATAACTGAGTCATCAAATAGCTCTCAGAGTATAAAACAAAGGAAGTAAGAGTCATTGCAGTCAAGACTACAGTCACAATGACAATGAATTCATTATGTAATCATTTTTATATGTAAGGGAAAGGCAAAGATAATAACCAGTAAACTTTCAATAACAAATTTTTAACTTTTCAGTATTGAATGTTGTAGTGTAATATTAAATTTATTATATTGTCAAAGTAGAGGATTGGTGATTTAAAATTAGATCAGTTTCTCAACTGAAAAAATGCATTAGTACAAATAGTATAAGACATGATGTCCCATCATTCTCAATAGCAAGACAAAACAAAAATAATGAAACATTCGAATATATGTGTCTGTTTTCATCAAAACCAACATTATCAATTTGGTTTTTGGAAATCATCCTTTATCATAGTAAGTTAAAATTTCTAATTTTTTTGTAGTTTTTAAATTTGTAATTTATTATTATTTGACAATCGTTTGTTTAGGCTTATGACTACACATTATTTTAGAAACATTTCAATAATGAATAAAATCAGGGGTGTAACAATGAGTATAAGATGTTTTGAGACACGGATGTTTGAGATTAAGAAGGATAGAGATTAGATAACCCCAAGAGTGGTGTGATCAGTGATTTCATGTGAAGGACGGTGTTCAAAACTGGACAGAGGAGACTGAATTCAGCAGAATAATAAATAGGAGAGCAGTGACAGGAAATTAATCATTGTACAGAGAGGAGGAAAATGGAGAGAGCATAGAGCCAGAAAAGAATGATATTACAGAAATCTAGACACAAAGGTAATGGAGATCTGACCTAAGAAAATGATAAAAATAATGGAAAGAGAGAGAGAGAGATTTTGAAATAAAATAAAACATAACATAAATATTGCACCATGACACTATCTGGAATATAAACATAATTACTCTGATTTCATTGTTGGGTGTTTTCTTTTCTGCAGAGGAAAAGATAGTCATTCTGGAGCCAGAGAAGGACATCAAAATAAAAAAAATAAATAAATAAACAGGAATTTTGTGCTGAATCTAATATTGATTTGTTGGCATTTATATATTCTTTGTGATCTCAGTCATCTCATCTATAAACAAAATGGTTTAGCTAGAAGGGTGATTTTCAAATACCAGCCCCCATCCTCAGTACTGTAACCTTTTCTTTTAAGATACTTTACACCTTACACAAAACTAAAAAAGCTGAGAAAGATCAGCCCAGCAGTTTCATAAAAATTTCTGTACGCATCAATCATGTGATCCAGTCATTCGATTCCCAGGTAGTTACTCAAGAGAAATGAAAGCATACATTAATACAACTACAATAATGTTCACAGTTGCTTGATTTTTAATAGTCTAAAACTAGAAACAACCAAAATATAACAGGTGACTAGATAAATACATTGTGGTATATCTACACAATGGAATACTATTTGCCAATGAAAAGGAATTTGCTGTTGATACACACAACATGAGAGAATCTCAAAATAACTATGCTTAGTGAAAGAAGCGCAACATAACAGAACACATATTATATGATTCAGTTTATAAAAATCTAGAAAATGCAAACTATTTCATAGTGACAAAATTTAGATTGGTGATTGTTTCAGGATGCATGGAGAGATGGGGGAGCAAGGAAGGAAGAAATTACAAAGGAGCACAAGAAAGTTTTTAAGGATAGTGGATATATTCACTATTGTGACTGTGGTGTTGGTTTTAAGGGTACATACAAATCAACATTTATCAAACAGTGCACTTTAAATATGTGCTGTTTTTGTGTCAGTTATATGTTAATAAAGCTGCTTGTTTTAAAGGGCAATCCTGACAGCTGACAGCTGGTAGCTGTCATAGTTGCTTCCAGCTATGGCATGGTATTCCCTTGCTGAATGTACTGATTTTACAGAATATATACATCAAACAAGGATTCCCCATGGCTAATGGGACAAAACAATAAAAGACCACTACACCCTCCATAATCATGCCTGAATAGATATATAGCCAAAAACTTTAGCCAAGCACAGAATGCCCAAACACCTCTTTCTCAGTTAACACGAGTGGCAACTGCTTCTTCAATAAATACCCCAGCCCCATTTTTCCATCTTACCTCCTAGATAAAAATTACTATAGTCAATCAATAAATTTCTCCAGATTTTTGGCTGAGCTATTCAAAACATTCTTGCCTCCTGAATCTTTCCATCAAGAAAACAACACAAGCTGCACTACTATAATAATTCTCTCCATCCCTCACCTTTTCCCTCTT
Organism: Carlito syrichta; assembly: GCF_000164805.1. Taxonomy (NCBI): domain Eukaryota; kingdom Metazoa; phylum Chordata; class Mammalia; order Primates; family Tarsiidae; genus Carlito; species Carlito syrichta. The sequence goes on from NW_007251210.1 coordinate 377,711, forward strand.
TTAGAGAAGTCACATACTTTGTCTCCGTGGTGTTTCATCTCCTTTGCTGCAGCAATAAGAAACCTAACCTTTTCGACCGAAAGTGCTCCTGGGAAAAACTTGAAAGTAGAGTTCTCTGAAATGTGGGACATAGGAAACCTCTCTCTCATATTTCCCATTCCTCCTGACCCTGAGGAGCTTTTGGGAAGCCATTGAGGCAAATGATCTCAAAGGACTACTAAAATCTACATTTTGATGGTATTGAGGATACTAATATCAGTTTCTGGAGATAATATACTTTCTTCAGCTTTTTAATTGAAAGCATCTCTTGAAAGAACTGAAATATCTATTTTAACATTAGTATTGTGTCTGAGAACGGTAATCAACACAACATAGGGGTTATTTGTTTAGAAAAGTCATTTTGATATCTCTTTAAAAGTTTAGTATTTTTTCTCAGCAGTCCCAATTTCCTCTGCACTTAGTCTGTGGCATTGGGGAGAAGAGCTCCATTTTTGCTGACTTAAAAGAGATTGATCCATGAATGTGCTTTCCTTAGCTTCCTGCTGATAAATGCTCTTCTCCTGCTATTTTCCTGAGTTATTTCTGTCCCTGGATTCTCATCTTGAATAAGCAGACAGGGAATTGAGATAAAGAACAGACTTGAATATTTGGGATGCTTTCCAGAACACACTGGCCAACAATGGAAAGCTGTGAAGGGACAAAGAAAATTTGATTCGCAAGAAGGTATTTTTAGAACATTAAATATACCCAAACGTCAGACTTACTTTATTTTTTCAAGCCTAGACTATGTATGTATCAATCTCTTTTTCAATCCTACCAAAATCTTTTTAAAAATTACTATCTCCCATCTAAATCTACATTGTCACTGTAGAGAGCTCTAACAAGAAGTTTTTGCATTTTTTTTGTTGTTTAAATATGTTATAATTCATAGGACAGTGATACAAACCCAAGACTATAAAAGAATATTGAAGCTACAAAAGTGGCTTTTGATTTCTGCCTACAATTCTTTGCTTTCAGTATAAGGGGTTGGGGCAGAATTAGTGAGAGCAGAAGAAAGAAACCATCTTCCTATATCATATTAATATTTGATACTGGGACCCAGCTGAGGTGAGATGGGAAGGTAGTAAAGTCCAGTTTGACAATGGAGGCAGGGATGTAAAAGTCCAGGAAAGAGGGAAAGTTTCAGCCCCACATAGAGCTAGGAACTTTCAAAAAGAACATGCTCTTCCATAGTTTTTCAATCCATTTTTTCCCCTCCTGCTCCCCCCCCCCTATTTTTTTATTTTTATTTTTTGACAGAGTCTCACTCTGTTGTCCAGGCTGAAATGCAATGGTATGAACATGGCTCGCTGTAGTCTCAAACTTCTGCGCTCAAGTGATCCTCCCACTTGACCTTCCAAGTTGCTGGGACTACAGACATGTGCCACCATGCCCAGCTCTTTAAAAAAAATTTTTTTTAGAGATAGGATTTTGCTATGTTGCCCATGCTGGATTCAAAACTCCTGGCCTTAAGTGATCCTCCCACTTTGGCCTCCTAAAGTACTGGTACTCCAGGTGTGAGCCACCTGGCCCAGTCATTTAAAAAAAATTTTAATGATCTTCCACATTTAGTGTCTCATTGCAAATCTAGAAAATTCCAGAGAAGCAAGGCTATTTAAAACTATAAAATTTTAATATAGTTAGAACCCATGTCCCTGCAGTCAGAAGGCTAAGATTCTTATCTTAGTAAAGTCACTTGCCAGCAATAATAACTTTGGACAATTTATAAAGTATTACTAAACCCTAATATTCTTTTCTGAAAAATGGTGCCTGCTTCAAATGGTACCTGTGAGGATTACATAGATAATGGATGACAAACTCTTAGCATAGGATCTGCCTTCTTGTAGGCATTGTATAAAGATTAGTTATCACTACTACCACTGCCACTATTCACTGGAAAGAACTGTAATTATATCGTAGCACTGAGCACCATTTTTATTGATATCAAATAAGTAATATATATATAACTTAAAAAATACTACTAAAATTTATAATTAAGCAGCTCTACCCTCCTGCCACACGTGATTCTCTCTCCAGAAAAAAACAACTCAATTCTTCTAGCTTTTTAATATTTATTTCCATATTTCTAAATAGCATATTATGCTGCTATTTATTAACTTTTCCATTTTAAAACACCATATATTAATTCCTTGTGATAAAAACTTAGAACTTTGCTTTCTTACACTACTCCACATTATCTTCCCCTTCTGTGCCTCTCTCCATTTTTCTAATATAGTTATAGCACATTTTTGACAAATATTCAAAGTTTACATTATCATGATTAAATATGTATTATTCAGAGTTAAACCGCTTGTCTACAATAATTGCATTTCCTTTCACGTACACCTCTGTTTTTCCTAGAAATTATTGCAATTATCACATTTGTGCAATTGCTCAGTTTTCTATTTTCTTTCAGTAATAATTATTTCTCATTCACCAGTAAAACTATGAAATCCTTCTCAATTCAGTCAAATATATAAGTTCATTTCTTTAAGAGAATGGTGGAAAGAAACGTTAAAGACCTTCCTGATTAAATCTTGATTGTGTGCCTTTCATCATCTGGAAATATCTTTTGTCTCCTTGCTATACTAGTGCCTCTGTTATTTGGTCCCCAATTTTTTTCTCATTCTTAGTTTATTCCCTTACTTAGTTAAGGCACAACTTTCAGGAGCTTTCTTAGAAAAGTCCACAGGAACCATTTCAGAAACTTTGCCCCAAATTTTGCTAATTTTAACTTTCATTTTGATTGTGAATTTTTCTGGAATTCCAAGAACCCAGCTTGGAAATTATTCTCCCTCAGAATTTTGAGGAAATTTCTCAATGACTGTTAGTTTATTCTTGAGAAATCGAATGCCATTAAGATCTGTATACTTATGTTATACTGTATAATATTTTCATTTTTTTTCTGAAACTTTTCAAGATGGTCTTTATGCCCACAGTGTTGTGATATTTAATAATGTTATATCTTAGGACAGGTATTTTTGTAACATTGACATTTAATGCTATACATGTCTCTCGAAGCATAGCTTTAGCTGCCTTCTACACATTTTGGTATCCAGCTGTTCATCCAGCTCAATATATTTTCTAATTTCCCCGAGACTTACTCTTTGACTCGTGTATTATTTAGAAGTATATTGTTTAATATTCAAGTGTTGGAAATGTTCTTGTTAGCTTTCTGTTATTAATTTCTAATTTAATTATATTATGGAGAAAGACCATACTTCATAGGATTTCAATTCTTTTACATTCGCTAAGGTTTGTTTTATGCCTCAGGAGATGTTCAATCTTAGTGACCATTCTGTGTGTACATGAAACAAATATGTATTATGATGCTACTGGGTGAACTGTTCCATAGATGCTAGTTAGCTTTGGTTGTTTGGTGCTGGTGTTCAATATCTTTGTTGATTTTGTTTACTACTTTTATTACTAAAGATGAATGTTAAAATCTCCAACTATAATTGTGGATTTTTTTTTTCTTTTGATTCTGTAAATTTTTGCTTTGTGTATTTTGGAGTTCTGATTTTAAGGGAATACACACTTAGAACTGCATGTATTCACTTACAAATACATTATTTGCAAATTGACACTTTCGTGAATAAGTAACATCTCTCTTTACTTCTGGTATTTATTTTTGGTATTAAAGTCTATTTTGTCTTATATTAACATAGCCATTTCCAGTTGCTCTTAATTAGTGTTTGCATGGTATATCTTTTTCCATTACGTTACTTTTTTTTTCTGTCTTAGAGACAAGGTGCCATTATGTTGCTCAGGCCAGAATGCAGTGTTTCTTTATAGGCACAACAGAAAAATGCAGCCTTCAACTCCTAGCTTTAAGCAATCCTCCTACTTCAGCCTCAGTAGCTGGGACTACAGGCATACGCCACCATACTCAGCTCTATTCCTATACTTTTAATCTACTATATCATTATATTTGAAGTTGCTTATAGACAGCATATGGGTCATTTTTTTAAAAATCAAATTTGAAGATCTTTGTTTTTAATGAGTATGTTTATATCATCTATATTTAATTGAATTATTGATATGTTTAGACTTAGGTCTATTATTTATTTTTTCTTTATTCTTTGTTTTGTTTTTTTTACCTTCTTTTGGATTATTTGCCAATTTTTTGCATTCCATTGCAATTCATCTATTGTGGTTTTGACTATATTTCTTCAATAATGTATTTAGTGATTGCTTTAACTATAATAAACATACTTAACCTTTCACAGTCTAGTTAGAACCAATGTTTTACAACTTCAATAGAAATGTAGAAACCTTACTTTCATGTAATTCCCTTTACTTTGTCCCCTGCATAGTATAGTTGACATACATATATTTCATCTATATTCATTAAAAACTCCATCAGACAATGTTACAGTTTTTTGCTTTCAACCATCAAATATGTTTTAAAGAACTCAAGAGGAAATAGTCTATCTACTATATTTATCAACATTTATCAATTATGTTATTTTGACATCATTCTTAATATTCTGAGTTTCCTTCCATTTGGTCTGTAGAATTTCCTTTAGAAATTATTTCAAGGTAGATTTGTAGCTACATATTCTCTTAATTTTCCTTCATCCAAGAATGCCTTAATTTCATTCTTATGTCTATAGGATATTTTTATTGTCTGTAGAATTTAGTGTTGGCAGTTCTTTTATTTCAGTGCTTGGAAAAAATTGTGCCACTCTGGCTGTAGTGGTTTCATATGGGAAATACAGTTATTTGAATATTTCTTTTCCTATAGGTAATGTGCCCTTTTCTACTGGCTGCTTTGAAGATTTTTATCATTGTCTTTAATTGTCAGTCCTCTCACTATAATGTCTGGGCATGGGTTTCTTTGGGAATTTATCCTATTTCACTCAGCTTCCTTGGCAGCAGCTTCTTCTTCTTCCTCCTCCTCCTCCTCTTCTTCCTCCTCCTCTTCCCCTTCCTCTTCCACTTCTTTTTTCTTCTTCTTCTTCTTGAGAGAGACATGGTATTGTTCTACGAAGTCTGACAATTAAGTTCTCGAACTCTTCCTAGAAAAAGTGCTACAACATACTTCATTGCCAAATATCACTATGGTCGCCTTCAAAGTACTCCCTTTGGGAAGCTATGCAGTGACACTAGTGCCTAGTCCACCTGTCAAAGCAATTTTGAAACTCTTTTTCTGGAATGGTCATCAAAACTGTCATTGTATTACCCTTGATGTCCTGAATGTCATCTAAATGTCTTCCTTTTAATATTTCCTTTATCTTCGCAAAAAGCCATTGGGGGCCAGATCAGGTGAGTAGGGAGGGTGTTCCAATACAGTTTTTTGTTTACTGGCTAAAAACTCCCTCACAGAAAGTGCTGTGTGAGCTGGTGCATTGTTGTGATGCAAGAGCTCCTTCAGGACCATTTTCAGTTAAGATTTTTTTTAACTGTTTCTCTGTTGATGTTTATTTGGTTTGCTATGCTTCTCTTAGTCCACTGATGATTTTGATGCACAATTCAATGAATTTTTGCAATGTTTTCATTAGTTCTGTTCATTGCTGGCAGTCCTGACCTCTCTTCATCAGTGATGCTTTCTCTCCTCTCAAAAATATGTTTAATCCATTTGCACACTGCCATTTTCTTCATGGTATTATCCCTATAAACTTGGACGAACATATCTCAGATTTCACTTCCATTCTTGCCAAGTTTAACAAGAAATTTAATGTTTGTTCATTGCTCTAATTCAAGCTCCAAGATTCTCCCCATTGCACACAAAAATATGCAACAACAATAATGAGCACCATTCAGCAAGACAGTCACACATTGGCACAAACACAGCTATGAGTCACTGATATACTAAGGTTATGAAACCTTACTGAGTTGTTTGAACAGTGCCAGCATAAGCACATGGTGACAAATTCGCAAACTTAATTGTCAGACCTTGTATCACTCAGGCTAGAGTGCTGCAGTGGCCCAATCATAGTTCACCACAACCTCAAACTCCTGGGTGAAATCCTCCTGCCTCAGCCTCTCAGGTAGCTGGAACTATAGGCATACACAACCATGCCCAACTTATTTTTAAAAAAAATTTTTTTAGAGATGGGATCTTATTACGTTATTCAGGTTGGCCTCGAATTCCTGGACTTAAGTGATCTGTCCATTTCAGTCTCTCAAGTAGCTGGGATTGCAGGCACGAGGCACCGTGCCTGTAACTTCTTGAATTCTCAAGATTTGGCAGTTTTCAGCAATTATGTATTTCAAGAGTCTTTTTAGAACCTGGCAACGGAATATTGCAGAAACAAAATCTTTGAGAGTGGGTATACTTACTTTCCCATTTGGTGCAGCTGCAGCTCCCAAGGACGGAGCCAAAGTTTGTTGTTTTTATCCTCCCACCATTTGGCGTTGTAACAATGACAGAAGTAGGAGACTCCTGGCAATTGGACTAAAAAGAAAGCCACAGGGAAGTGAAAAGTATCAGGTTGATAGTGGAAAGAAAGAATCTCAAAAAAGCAACCCTATAAAGTTGTTTATAAACTTCTGGCTCACCATCATTCTTCTGTGCATGAATGAATCTCACTATGATTCATATTCAGTTTTGACTGAATATGTCAAAAAAGTTGAGAAGTGAAATAACAGACCTCTGCCCAGGTATCAAGCCACTGGGTGGTATACATGTAGGACAAATTTGAATAACACTGATAAGTCTTTACAATTGAACTGATATTGAAACCAGAACCCATAGAACATGGGTTGAAAGTTGAAAGTTCCTGCTAAAACAAAAATATCTACATTCTCTAGCCGGGCTCGGTGGCTCAACCTGTAATCCCGCGCCTTTGGGAGGCTGAGGTGAGTGGATTGCCTGAGCCCGTGGGTTCAAGACCCGCCTGGGCAGCCGCCTGTAGACCTCTACCCGCCTACAGGCAGCCGCCTGTAGACCTCTACCCGCCTGTAGACCTCATCTCTACAATAAATCAAAAAATCAACCGGGCGTGGTGGTGCATGCCTGTAATTCCGGCTACTTGGAAGGCTGAGGTGGAAGGATCGCCGGAGCCCAGCAGGTCGAGGCTGCGGTGGCCGGGAGCGGCCACTGCACTCCAGTCTGGGCAACAGAGTGAGACTCCAACTCAAAAAAAAAAAAATCTACATTCTCTATTGAATATAAGTAAGATCAAGACATTCATGATGTAATATTCAAAATATTCAGCATACAATCTAAAATCATGTGACATATAAAGAATCATTAAAATCTCAATCATGTGGAAAAATACAATCCACAAACACAAATACTGAGATGGCATAGATTTTAGAATTATCTAATAAACCTTTACAAAATCTATGTTAAAAATGCTTAACTACCTGAACCAAAAGTTAAAGCAGAAAGTGTTAGTAAAGAAAACAAATATGAAGATCTTAGAATTGAAAAATACAATAATTTAAGTAAAATATTTCACTGGATGAAATCAATAGTAGAATGAAAATGACAGAATAAAGAGTCAATGAACTTGAAAGAAGATCAATAAAAATGACCTAATCTGAACAGCAGAGGGAGAAAGGATGCACAAACATTATCATGTATTTCCTGCTGGTTCTTTCTTGTCTCCATAGTCTTATTTTCTGTTTATTTTTATCTTTCTTTTTTCTTGGTGCATTCATTTTTTGACTGTCAAGTGATGCATGGTTGTCTATTAATTTAATACAGAAGCACATAAAAGCTGATTCAATTCTATAGACACAGGCAGGACTTGATGACTCGGGAATTTTTCATCAGGTGATCATTTGGGATGTGGTCATTTTATTCGAGGGTTTCCAGATTTAATGTCAATAGGTGTTTTCACTTGGGCTGCTTACTTTCCCAAGAGAGAAATTCTTCAGTATCCTGGAACACATAAGCTTGTTTGCTATGATCTGGAAGCTTAGTGGCAGAGAATTAGGAGAACAGAAGTTCTTATTCTACATGTGAGTGTATTTTCACTTAAAGTCCACTTCACTTAATGTCATCTAACCTCACATCCCAGTTGAGCCTGGTGCTGCAGAATCCAGAGAATTTTCTAGTTTAATTTCTCTAGAGAGAAGACCTCAGCTTTTTTTAAAGGCAACACTCTCATTTTATTGAGGCAAAGTATAAGACCTTACCCATAGCCATGGAAGAGCTGAGAAGAAAATAATACTCTCTTAATTCCCAGGCCTGCCTTCTAGCCACACCACATCTTGCAGTCTTACAATGGATCAGTATCTAAATACACAATCTGGGTAAAAATTTATAAAAGGTATAGTAATTGATCTAAATGTTCAAATTAATATTCAAGTAATAAAACAAGGTATATATTTGCTGGGTGCCAAAATGCCTGGGAAGCTAAGGTAGATTCTTATTTATTGAAAAGTAGGCTTATAATTCCCCATCTTCTACAAACAGTCTTGATAGTCCTTTCTAGCAGGAATCAGATAAAGGAGAATTCTAGCTCAAAGAGGTGGCAAACATAAAGCCTTCTTTACCTTGTGATTCAATGAAAAGGACTATGTCTGAATTCAGACAAGCACTATAAAGTAACAAGAATTTATAGTCAATGAAGGCTTTATTTGAATTTGTCAAGACAGTTACTATCACCACTTTGTTTATTTCCTCTTTCAATGAATTGTGTATCTGTTTTACCCTGAAGAGCTGCCCTGAGAAATCTCTCTCCATATATGCATTAAAATACCTTATTTCAAATTAATAATTATATGGACATCTATCAACATTGTAGTACATGGAGCGATTCCAAAGGAGTATAACAATACAAATACATCCAATTAAGAGATGCTTTCTTTGGTTTACACATAAACTTGCCAAATTTAAAGCTGTGTAAATAAAGTGATGTTTTGACTAAGGGAAGAACATCCTAAAAGTGTCTTGCAAGGAAGGATCCTATTAAAAATTCTCATCCTGTGTAGAAACTTAATGGTCATATTTGAAAAAAATATTTCTGTAAAAGTAATTTATGTATGAATTTTAGTAAGTATGCTAACCTATTTTCCCTTTAAGGAAAATCGGGGAGTCAAGATCAAGTTTCTACTTTAAAACCCTTAGTATATTGTCTTTGATCCAGCATCTCAAGTCCTTTTAATTTGCACCAAACTTACATTTTGCTTTATTTCACTTTTCAGAGCTTATTAACAAACACATTAATAGAAAAAAGAATGGGAAAATTATATGAGCATACAATTTATGTAAAAGTAAAACCAGTGACTTATATAAGAGTGAATAGATGCTGAACCACACAAGTCAAGAATGTTAACATCATAATGAGATACTATTTTACTCCAATATAATTAGAAAAATTATAATCAAAATTTTAAAAATTAAAATTCTGACAATATCAAAGGTTAGTATTGATGTGGTGCAACATATCATTATATCACCACTTTTGGAAAATAACTTGGTGAGAACTAGTAAAGTTGAGGATGAACACACATTATGATGCAGCCTATGCACCCCTAGTTACTTGACCTGGACAGCTTCTGGCTCACATATGAAAAGAAAAATATACACAAATGCTCTTAGCAGAAGTGTTAGTAATAACCAAAAAAATGGGAAGCGACCTAAGTGCTCATTAACAGGAAATTGAATAAACAAAATATGTTCTATTTATATGATGACATAGTATACAACATCAGAATTGGTAAATCAGAACAATGAATATCAATGACAGAATAAAACAAAATATTAATAAGAAAGGAAAAGTGAATTGCAGAAGTATAGATACAACATATAGTCTTCCCATGAAATCCCATGAAATCCTTTTCATGAAGTTTAAAAATATTTAAGAGCTATTATATATTATTAAACTATATTCACAAAAATTATTAATACATTACCTATAATTATGTATATGTGTATATTTGTATATGGGAAAGGTTTTATATATATATGTGTGCATGCATACATATATATTGTTCTTCAACTGTATTGATGGAGTTTAATTTCTTAACTTGAATGGTAAGTACATGGTTATTGCTTTTATTATCCTTTGTACATTTGAAAAGTTTTCAAAGACCAAGAGGTTGAACTTTGCCTGTATTTCTTGTGATTTTAGTAAAGAAAAGACTAACCAAAGTAGCTCCAAGTAATCATTTACTGTTGCTCCTCCTCCTACTCTTTCTTTCTACCATATATACTACAGCAATCCACACTGGCATACAAGGTGTTGTTCAGATATATCTGAGATTTTTCCACATTTCTTTCTTATCTAGGATTTTTCTTTCTTCCCTAAACATATACCACACATGTACCAACATATTATCTTTTCTTCAAAACACACCTCAGTCCTACTAGAGGAAGCTGTCCCCAGTGCAGTGGTGTTCTGGAGTCAGTTTGCACCAGTACAAAAAAGTCAGCTGTTACATTTTCAGAAAATTTTGAGCCAGTTGTCATCACATTGGCAGTTTGAAATTAGCCATGGTAAATGCATTTATACCATGAAAATTAGAAATGGTACAGGTCAGGCCTTGTGTCCTTAGAGAGTCAGTTGTTAAATATTTTAGCGGTTTACCACTGCCAATTTTTTCTGATGGAATTTATCCCTCCTTTCCATATACTTGTCTGCGACACTCATTACTCTTTACCTTACACTTTAGTTAATGAATGTATCTGTCCCTTCCACTCTAGGGCAGAGGGGAGGTCTCATTCATCCTTACATCTCCCATAACACCTATTGTAGTCTCTTCTATATGATAGGCACCCAATAATTTTAATAAATTCACTAGGAAGAAAGTTTAAATTTTCCCCTTCTCCAACCAGGAGTGAAAAAGATATGTATACTGTTCTCATAGGAGATATGGCAATTCATATGACAATGAATGGAGTCAGGTAATCCAGTTACAGGGAAGGAGGGAAAAAAAGAGTTACAGTTTATAATACTTCCACTCATATTTTTTCTTAATCTTAATAATCATTAAAATTTGACTATCAGGGGAGCATTATTTCTACAAAATGTACTTTTCTACTTATATAGATCAAATCGGAGTCTTGGATCCTTCTTAATGGTTTACAGTTTGAAACAACAGAAACTGTTAACTATTTAGGACAGTTTTCTGAAAAATAAATATTTTTTTAAAAATCTAAAACAAAAGATTTTTGCATAGTTATAACTGAGGGAGTTTGAGAATGAAAATATATGAAAGTCATTTTCCTATACAGCAATATAGCAGTCCACATACCCTAAAAAGACCTCTCTCATAAAATATAACTTAAAAGTTGTTATATGATATATTTAATTACTTTTAATGTATCAATGAGCCTGCAAATTAGTAACCATTACTCAGAGCCGAAAATTAATTTAAAGCAAAAACTCAGAGAGGTGAAGGAGAAAAACACCAATCTAGCTTTGATATTGAGACAGCAATTGCTAAACCAGGTGATTTTGAGTTTAAGATGCCCTGGGCCTCACAGATATATTAAACAGGATATAAATATTTGAGCCCACACAGAGCAGAGAATCTAATCAAAAATCATTCATATACTTGCATGCTTGTATTATACTGAAACCTAGCAGGTCATACCTTCAAAATAATTATGAATTAGATACCTATTACCAAAAGAAGACTACAAAAAAATGTGTATATTAAAATTTAGTGATGAATGGATGCGGAGGGAATCTCCCTTGGGAATATAAGTAGCAATAGGTTATTCCTTGTGTGAAATTACAGTTGGAATTCATACAGTCTGGGTGATCCAAGAAAATATAAGGAGACTTAAAGTCGTCTTGAGTTTAAAATGCTATAGGTACTTGAAAGAAATAAATGCAAATCTTTGAATAAACAATTTCAACACTCACCTTAAAGAATTCTCTTACATCAAGTTCTCCAAACTATAAGCTTACACTCAAAAGAAGTCAAACATCAAACATGATGAATGCAAAGCAGTGGAAACAACAGAGAACAGAATCAGACCAAGAATGATGCAGATATTGAATTATTAAACATACAATAGGTTTTCTAAATCGGTTCAATGCTTTTAAAAATATAAAAGAGAGATTAAAATATGAATAAAGAGCAAGAAACGATGCAGATGAACAAGTAGATTTGAAAAATAACTAAAGCATCAAAAAGTGTCAGAAATATAATAATTGAAATAAAAATGCAATGACTATATTTCAGAGTTGATTATAAATAGCTGATGAAGAAATATGAACTCAACATCTCATTAAAAATGACTCAATGAATAATTGAAAAACTAAACAGTTGCATAATAGTTGTATACCTGTATTTGAAATAGTAAATATTTTAATTTGGTAGCTAAAAATTTTACCACAACCTTTTAGTTAAGGTTAAATTCTTTACTACACGTCTTTCAAACAAACATGATACATATATATATATGTGTGCGTGTGTGTGTGCGTGTGTGTATACATATATGAAGTCACCACAGTGGTTTTTATATTATTTTATTTAATTGTTAATTTGGTACATGTGAGGATTTGCTACATAAGTAAATTGTGTGCAGGTCTGGGCTTCTACCAAGCCCTCTCTCTCCCTAGTAGTAGACATGGTACCTAACTGATGACTGTGTGCCCCCTTATCCTCCCTCCTTGTCTCCCTCCTCTAGTAGTTCCCAGTGTCAGTTGTTCCCACCTTTGCGCTCACATGCCCAATGTTTAGGGCCTGCTTATGAATGAGAACATGTAGTATTCAGTTTTTTTGTTTCAGTGATAGTTCACTTAGAATGATGGTCTCCACCTTTTTACTGTAAAGGACATGATTTTGTTCTTCTTTATGATTGTGTAGTATTCCACTGTGTATATGTACCACGTTTTCTTTATCCAGTTCACTTTCAAAGGGAATCTGCTTTGGTTCCATGTTTTTGCTATTGTGAATAGTGCTACAGTAAACATACACGTGCAGATGTCTTTTTGGTAGAACGATTTATGTTTTTCTGGGTATATTCCCAGAAGTGGAATTGATAGATCATATGGTAGCTCAATTTTTAGTTATTTGAGAAAGCGCCATACTGTTTTCCACAAAGGTTGAACTAGCTTACATTTCCACCAACAATGTAGTTCTCTGCAGTTTCACCAACACCTGTTGTCTTTTGACTTTTTAATGATGGCTATCCTGGCCAGTATAAGATGGTATCTCATTGTAGTTTTGATTTGAGATTCTCTAATGATTAGTGAAGCTGAGCATTATTTCATGTTTGTTGGCTACTTGCATGTCTTCCCCAAGAAGGGTCTGTTCATGTACTTTGCCCACTTTTTAATGGGGTAATTTGATTTTTTCCTGTCACTTTGTTTGAGTTCCTTGTAGATCCTGGATGTTAGGCCTTTGTCTAACAAATTAGCTTGCAAATAGTTTTTCCCAGTCTGTGAGTTGTCTCTACTCTCTTGATAGTTTCTTTTGCTGTGCAAAGCTTGTTAGCTTGATAAGTCCTCACCTGCCAATTTTAGTTTTTGCTGCATTTGGTTTTGAGGGCTTGGCTCTGCATTCATTGCTTGTTTTGATGTTCAGGAGGGTGTTTCCTATGTTTTCTTCTCATATTCTTATAATTTGGGATTTTGCATTTAAGTCCTTGATCCATCTTGAATTAATGTTCATATATGGTTATGGGTAGGGGTTCAGTTTCATTCTTCTGCATGTGGTTAGCCAGTTTTCCCAGCACCACCATAAACATGAAATATATTTTTAATTTACTATGTACTGGCATATAAAGCAAATCTCAATAAATTTCAAAAGACCCAATAGACTATCTTCTCTGACTACTAAACTATTAAGTTAGAAATCACTGTTAAAAAGATAATTTTAAAATCCAAGTGTCTTAATATTATGACATACTCTACTTATACATGACAAAGAAATAATACTATAAATTAGAAATTATTTACAGCTGAATGACAATGATAGAACTTTATCTAATATTATGTAGTATGCAGCCGTCACAGAATATCCTGGGAGATTTTAAGTCATGTAGGGGTCAAGGAAAAACTTTTTCTTTGTCCTGTGAAGGTTCACGGAAAATCAACTGGCAAAAAGCAGATTAATAGAGAAAAGGCATTTAAATTTTTATTAGTATGCATGAGGGGAGGAATCACAGAGTAATTATCCCTCTTTCAATGGAGTATAGAAGCTTATATATACTATTCTTCCTAGGGGAAAGGGAATTGGGGAAGTGTGGATGATTTTAGGGGGAGTAATAAATAATTTTTAGAGAAATTCAGTGGACTTGAAGAACAAAAAATTGCCTGGAACAAAATCTGTTGAGCCTGCAGAACAATGATTTGTGGCAAAAATCTGTCCAGGCATGTTGCCAGCCCCATATAAGTCTTTTTACCCATATCAGTATTTCTGAGATATAGGTTCAGTTAATGAAAACTCAAGGAAGGGACCAAAATTAATTGTTTTCTTCTTTGGGGGATCTAGACTTTAGGCAGATAAGAAAATGTCAGAGAACACCTTCATTCTGTGCTTTGAGAGAGACAAAAGATTGAATGGTAGGAGAGGGAAGGAAAGTCAGAGGGAACTTGAGGTTTCTTCTTTAGTTCAGTATGTCAAAGCACCAATTTTGGGGTATCCTTTTCCGAGCCCCAACAATTTTAAATACTTAAATTGATTGATGCAATTCCAACCAATTGATGTAATGCAATTCCAATCAAATCCAAAGGTGACTTTTTAAAAAGAAATTTGGCAAACTCTTCCTAAAACATATGTGGAATTTTATATTGCCAAGAATATCCAAGACTTCTGAAGAAGTTGAGAGCCTTGCCTTACCTGAAATCAACAGTTACTATAAAGATGTACTAATAAGACAATAAAGTACAAGCCCAGAGATAGATACACTGATGAATGAACCAAAATAGAGGTCCCAAAAGTCATCTAATTTTTTTAATCTATGACAAAGCTTTTATTGAAAATCAGTGCAGAAGAAAATAAGCTTTTCAATAAATGATGATGTGACAATGGGTTACCTAAATGGAAAGTGTGTGTGTGTGTGTGTGTGTGTGTGTGTGTGTGAACTTTTATCTTACAGAAAACAAAACAATCAATTATGTTGGAATTAAGATGTAGCTGTGAAGAGCAATTAATACTATTTTTGAAGAAAATATAAGATCATCTTTTTGAGCTTTGTTATGGGGCAAAAATCTTAAACAAAGACACAGAAATGTAAATAATCAAGGTACATATTGGTAAATTTGTGTTAATTTTCAGACTTTCTAGAGATAGTTCAAAAGAATGAAAAGTCAATGGTTGAGAAATGTTTGGAACAAATATAACAGATAAAGAATTAGTATCTAGAATATATTTAAAACTCTTACATATCAATAATGAAAAGATAAGTGATAAGTATTCTAATTTTTAAAAGAGAGTAAAATAAATCTTAAGGAATCACTTTCTAGAAGAAATATAAGTGGTCATCAATCACATGAAATGGCAATCAATTTTATTAGTGACTTAAGAAAAGCAAATTTAGGGAAAGGGGCACGATGCCAACAGAACTGGTCAGAGTGTGAGAGTCTCTGCAAAAAAGAGTGTTCATAAAGACTGTCTGAAAGAGCAGGTGTGTGCCAGTGGGTGAGTGAAAGTCTGTCTGAGGGGAGACTTGGGTTCAAGCACCTGGGGTTCTCCTCCAGAGATGACTGCTACCCGCCACGGCCCTGAGATTGGAGCCTCTGCTGCACAGGATCATCTACCATTCTTGGGGGCCTCTTGAGAGGAGGCAGCAGAGAACAGCTGCTCCTCAGCACCTGGCACCTGGCCCACACCATCACCTGAAGAAACAGGCTGGGTACTAGCAGCAGGAACCGTGGAGAAGGCATGACGAGAAAATCTGGAATTGAGCCCAGCCACTGGTGAGGAGACTCTGACCGCTACCATTTTCTCTGTCCCAGGACCAGGCAGAGACCTGCATTGCGCTGCCCAGCTCTGTCTAGACTCCAACCTGAGATGCAGAGGCTATCACCTCACCCCTCTAGGATCTATCATCCTACTCAGAGAGACAGATGCCTCCCCACCAACACTGGAACAGGCACAGACACATCTAATCTGAGTGGGAGACTTGACAGCAGCAGCAGCAGATGAGATGGGTAAGTCCAGATGTGATTCATCCTCCTCCCACAGCATTCTAAAGTGATGGCAGCCAAAAGGGGCAGCAGTGCTTGGAAAAGGAACCTGAAATTCCAGAAACGGGCACAGAGTGAGCTATTTTTTTTTCCTCTTTCGTTCTGTTTTTGTTTACTTTTTTGTACTGGTTTTGTTTTTCTTATGTTATTACTGTTCTTTAGATTTTCTGTTTCCATAGGGGTTTTTTTTTAGCGCAAGTACACCATTGGGTTTTTTTGGTCTGTTTGTATGTTTTTGTCTTGTTGTTTCTTCGACAAAGCGTCCACCATCAACCACTGAGGAGAGAACCTATTCAGAAAATGGTACTGGAAAAACTGGCTGACCACATGCAGAAGATTAAAAAAAACACCCCTACATATCACCATACACAAAAGTCAACTCTAAATGGATCAAAGACCTAAATGTAAAACCTCAAACTATAAGAACCTTAAAAAATTCAGGAAACTTCCTCATGGAAATTGGAACTGGCAACCAATTCCTCATCAAAACCCCAAGTGCCCATGTCATAAGAGATAAAATAGACGTGTTACCTCATCAAACTGAAAAGTTTCTGCAAAGCCAAGGAAACCATCAAGAGAGTGGGGAGTCAGCCCACAGAATGGGAAAAAAAAAATTGCCAAGTGTATGTCTGACAAAGGCCTAACATCTAGGATCTGTAAGGAACTCAAATGTGCTGAAAAGAAAAAAAAAAAAAAAAAACAGGGCTATTACAAAGTGAGCAAAAGATATTAATAGACTCTTCTCAAAAGAAGATGATGCTGATTTTTCAAATCAGCCTGGGCTTCGAGAGTGTCAGCTCACTGGGCCAGTCAGCCAAGACCCAGAGAGAGTCTTCCAGGGGTTGATAAGACTAACCCTGGAAGTGTCAGCTCTAACGGACTGCAAACCAAACCCTGAAAGTGTTGAGATATGGTGTGCCGGCATGCCTAGTGCCCAATGTTGGCTCTAATGGGCTGGCAAGCCAAACCCTGAAAGTGTTGCAATTCCATGGGCTGGCAGATCCATCCCCTAGAGTGTTTCAGCTTTGTAGTCTCGCCTTCTTCCGCAGCTCTCCTGGTTCAACTGGCACCATCGGCTGGCAAGTCAGTTTCTGGGGTACACGGCTATTTGACTCTGACAGTCTTCTGCAGCTCTTCAGGGTCGAGGTTCTTGTCTCATGCCCAGGAAGAATGAGGGACACATATAGCCAGAAAGTGAGAAAGCAGGATTTATTGAGAGAACAGAGAAGCTCCCACAGTGGGAGGAGATCCGAAGGGGTTGCCAGTCTGAGATCAAAACCTGGTGCTTATATAGCCCTAAGTCTAAGCCAATTGGCTAGCACTAGCTGTGCGCTGTTGATGTTCTGATAGGTCAGTATTAAGGACCAATTGGCAGTAGGTAGGGTCCTAACAGTGAGCTGATTGGTTGCTTTTCGATCCCAGCAGTGAGTACTTAAGCTCTAGCTTGAGAGGCTGGCAGGGAGCTTGTTTACCAATGCTGTGCCTGAGAGGTCTGCCAGGAGACATTGTTACCAGAGGACCCACCTGTCTGTCTGCCTAGCCTATCTCTGGCAAACTCCTGTCTCAAAGACATAGAAGCAGCCAATAGATACATGTAAAAATGCTCAGCCTCACTAATCATCAAAGAAATACAAATTAAAACCCCACTGAGATATCACCCAACTCCAGTCAGAATGACTATCATCAATAACTCAAATAACAACAGATGCTAGAGAGGATGCAGGGAAAGGGGAACACGTCTACACTGTTGGTAGGAGTGTAAACTAGTACAACTTCTGCAGAAAAAACTTTGGTGATTCCTAAAAGATCTAAAAATCGACCCTCCATACAACCCTGCAATCCCTCTTCTGGGGATATACCCAGAGGAACTCTCTATGAAAAAGATACCTGCACATGCATGTTTAATAATGCTGCAGCATTATTCACAATAGCAATAACATGGAACCAACCGTGCTGCCTATTGAAAGAAGACTGGATTTTTAAAAATGTGGTACATATGCACAATGGAATGTTATATAGCCATAAAGGACAAAATTATGAACTTTGCAGCAGCTTGGATGGACTTAGAGTCTATAATACTGAGTGATCTAATACAGAAAGAAAGAAGTGATCTAATACAGAAAGAAAGTACTATATGTTCTCATTCATAAGCAGACCTTGAGCTATTGTCATAATACTATAAGAAAGGGATTGGCAGTAGTGGGAAACTTCCTGGGTGAGGGGTACACTTCACCAACAAAGGTACCTGCATAATGACCATTTGTATACCTGAACCTGAGTTGTACCCCACATTTTTAAAATAAAAAAAGAAAAGTAAATTTAAACTACTACAAAATAGATACTATTATATACTGCCCAGTGGCCAAAATTTTAAATTTTGACAATATAGTACTGTGAATGGTAGTGGGGGAAGAGAGTGTAATAAATTTTTATTACTTCGGAAACAAATTTATCAGCATTTGATAATGCAAATTTTTCTGTGGGCCAGCTATTGATTACTTTAAGTACTTATTTTAGAGAAATTATGCACACACACACAGAATGTATTTACGGAAAAGTTCACATTTGTAATGAGCATTGTTTGTAATAGCACAAAACTGGAAACCTTCTGGGAGTACATCAACAGTAGAATGGAAAAATAACATTGTGGCAGTTACACATAGTGATGTGTATGAATCGCTGAAACAATACTCTGCCAAGAAATCTTACAGAAGAATGTACACATTATATTCAAAACATAAAGTTCAAACATCATGTAAAATTTGACAATTTTATTTTGGGGATATAAACATATGTGATAAACTATTTAAAAAATCAAGGTGTTACCTCTGACCGAAGAGGCATTGGGGAAAGTACATCCCTGTTCCTTGTATTATTTTTTTAGTCTTACATATATTTGATAAGCATTCTTCTCTATCTACTCAGTATTTAATAAGAAAAATAGTAACAACACGGGGAGAATTACTGTAAGCATGTGTCTTTGTTTATATAGGCAAATTGCTGCAGTTGACATTATTGGTAGGGTACAGAGTACGATTTGTGTATATTTGTGCCTGAGATTTAAGACTTGAGAGTAATATCTTTTCTCGGGCATTATTTTCTTCATATTTCTCTTAGAAAATGCTAATGACCACAGGGAAGGTGAATTCTGGACTCTTATTCACAAGATCAAGATGTCTTAAAGAAATCAACACGTATTCAACCATAATTTTTACTTTTTTCACATCATAGTTTAATAGAGAATAACTAAAAATTTAGATGTTACTAAGCTTCTGCAGCTTTGGAGGAGAAAGTTGTGAAGGTCTAAAAAGAGATCAGCTTTTTTTTTTGTTATTGAAGACTTATGGTTATTGAAATTGTTCTCTTTCTCAAACACCCACTTTTCTCTCATTACTGTGGTTCATTTTTATTGTTACTAAATCTCTCATTTTCTGTAATCTAACACAAGTTAATGTGTTACTAAAAATGTTGATAAAGAAACCAATTTGTCTAAATGTTGACAGTGTTCCAATCAGTAAATAAAAGAGAAGTATATGAATTTATATTTTTATATTTGAATAATTAATATTTACAAGTCCTCTATTCTATTTTTGTACTATGCTTTAATATAGCATTCAGTTCTTGACTGCTAAAACTGGCTACAGAGATATTAAAAAGTATGTTAAATTTATTCCAAATTTTAAGAAAGTGTATGATTACTTTTGCCAAATTGAGGTATAATTTGAAGGTTTAAGTTTTTAAAAATTAATACATTCTTAAGGTTCATATTGAAGTATAACATATACTCTTGTAGGTTTTAATCAATACTGACAATTTCAAGCATTTAGCATGTTTGTTAATACTCAGGAAAATAAAAAATAATGTAAATAAAAACAAAGCTTGGATGTTGTTCTTTTACATGACAATTCTCCTACAGGATGTGAGAAATGGGGTAAGGTGGTGTTTACTGGGAGTAAATATGGGAAGGAATGTTCCATCTGAAGAGTAATCTATTGGAAACTGAGAGCGTACAAATGTATTTAACTTGGTTTTAGTAGCAACTGAAGTTCTTTTTGAAAATATTTAATGAACAGCTATATAATCAGCCACTTCTGTTAAAAAGTGGAATAGAGGAGAAAAAAAGGTGTTTTTTTTTTAAATTAAGGAACCCTGAATTAGACTCAATGAAATGATATTGGATTTATTCATGACTCCAGGGGTAGTACTCCTTTTAAGTACTGGTTACCTAAAACAGAACAAGCAATGATGACACTGCTAGGAAAAGGCACTTTTGTCTATCTTCCTGACTTTAGAATTTCTTTCAACCCCAGATAGTCTCATTTAACTCTCACAACCATCCTATGTCATAGCTATTATCATTTCCATATCACAGATGGGGAAATGCAGGAGGTTGAAGGACTTGCTCCAGGTCATGTGGCTAGCACTTAACTGAACTCTAACCAGACCTCTGCCCCCAGACTCAAGTCCCTTTGAAAAAAACAAGCACACAAATACTACTGAATCGTCACTGAATTGGACCCTATCAGACATAGATTGTGAACTAATAGTGACATTGTTTACAGCAAATTGCTGTTTATAGAGGTGACACCCCGTATGATCAAACTGGTTAACATTTACTGTACATTTACTTGGTGTTTTCAAGCTTTGGACTTAGTGAATTATGGACATTATCTCGGCTGATTTTTAAAAAGAATCCTGCAAGTTAGGTATGTTATCAATATTTGACAGATGACAAAAAAGCTTCAGAGAGAATAGATGACTTAATCGCAGCCATCTCCTTTTGTATAGGAATATGGGTAGTTATAACCTCTGTCTTGAACCTGCCTTTGTATTGCTAGCACATGCTTTTACTTAGATTGTTTATCACAGAAGAATTAAAATGTCAAGTTTTTCAAAGATGCTTTTATTCATTCACATTTTACATAAGACCTAGGAAGCACACATCTTGCAGTTGAAATGTTCTTTATTTTTCTTTGGGATGTCACTTTTGGAGATTGTGGTAAAGAAGCTTTCTCTCACTCCTTGGCACTGCACTGGTTGCAGAACTGGGCTTCAAGGCCCAGCCAGTCTGAATCACCTTGACCTCTGTCCCCAGACTCCAAGTATTCAAATACTACAACTTACAGTGACTTTAATGCATGGAGGAATTCAAGAAAATGAGAATGGTTTTTCCATAGTATTGCCTCTTGTTTTCATTGTCTATAGATGTGTAATAAGTCATTCTAATCTTAGTTTCTGACAAAGCCACAACTATTATTATTATCTTTCACAGTTCTGGGGATTGACTGGACTCATCTAGATGCCTTTTGGCTGGGGCTTCTGGCTGTTGATGCTGGCTGTCAGCTGATATCTCATTGGGGCTGTCAGTCAAATGCCTATATGTGATCTCTCTGCATGAGAGCCTTCTCACAGCAGGGTACCTGGGTTGTAAGAGTAAAGACCCCAAGAAAAGTTGAGAGCCAAATAAAAGCATTTACAATTTAATTTCAGGAGAAGACATATTAGCATCACATTTGTGCATTCTGTTCATAAGAAGCAAGTCATAGGCCAGCCCATGTTTAAGTAGAAGGAATTTTTTTAATTTTAAAAAATTGCTTAGTATTTTATTTTATTATAGAGATGAGGGGTGAAAGTAAGAGTTAACTACACAAGTAGGCTGCATGCAGGTGAAGTTTGGCCCTCATTTAGGACCAGGTACACTTTGTGTTGTTACAAGCCCCCCATCCTTCCTCCTCAGGCAGTGCCCAGTGGTTACTGATCCCTCACTTGTGCTAATGTGACCAGTGTTCAAGTCCCACTATCAGTGAGAACATGCAGTATTCAGTTATTTGTTTCTGTGATAGATCACTAAGTATGTTGGTCTCCAACTCCATCCAATTTGCTGCAAAGTCCACGATTTTGTCTTTCTTTATAACTGCACAATACTCCATCATGTATATGTACCACATTTTCTTTATCCAACCCACTTTAGATGGGCAGTAGGGCTGGTAACATGTTTTTGCTATTGTGAATGGTGCTGCTATGGACATGTTTGTTCAGTTACCTTTTTTGTAGAATGATTTGAGCTCATCCGGGTATATCCCCAGTAGGGAGATTACTGGGTTTATGGAAGGTCACTTTTTAGTTTTTTAGAAATCATCACACTGTTTGCCAAAGAGGTTACACAAGTTTGCATTCCTACCAGCAGTGTAGAAGCATTTCCTTTTCTCAGCATCCTTGCCAGCATCTGTTTTTGTTTTATTAGTGATGACCATTCTTACTGGGTTTAGGTGGTATCTCAATGTGGTTTTGATTTGCATTTCTCTGATGATTAGTGAAGCTGAGCACTTTTTCATGTGTCTGTTGGTTGCCTGTATATCTTCTTTTGAGAAGTGTCTATTCATATCTTTTCCCACTTTTTAATGGGGCTGTTTGTTTTTTTCCTTTCAGCACGTTTGAATTCCTTGTTAGGCCTTTGTCAGATATACAGTTGGCAAATATTTTTTTCCCATTCTGTGGGCTGTCTCCCTGCTCTCTTGATGGTTTCTTTTTGCTTTGCAGAAGATTTTCAGCTTAATGAGGTCCCACTTGTCTATCTTATCTCTTACGGCATGGACATCTGGGGTTTTGATGAGGAACTGGTTGCCTGTTCCAATTTTCATAAGCTTTACTCATTTTTAATAGGGTTGTTTGTTTGTTATCAGCTCATTTGAGTTCCTTGTAGATCCTGGATGTTAGGCCTTTGTCAGATACACAATTAGGAAATATTTTCTCCCATTCTGTGGGTTGTCTCCCCACTCTCTTGATGGTGTCTTTTGCTGTGCAAAAGCTTTTCAGCTTAATGAGGTTCCATTTATCTATATTGGCTTTTAGACATTCACTTTTAGAGACTTGGTCAAGAATTAGTTGCCTACTATTATGTGCATAAGAGTATTTCCTATGTTTTATTCTAGGTTTCTTATAGTTTGAGGTTTACATTTAAGTCTGTGATCCATTTAGAGTTGATTTTTGTATATGGTAATAGGTACGGGTCTGATTTCATTCTTCTGCATGTGGTCAGCAAGTTTTCCCAGCACTGTTTGCTAAATATGGCCTCTTTTCCCTATGGTTGTTATTGCTGGCTTTTTTGAAGGTGAGTTGGTTGAGAGATTGAGTTTTTGCTTTCAGAATTTCTGTCCTGTTCCACTGGTTATTGTGCATAGAAGGAACATTCCTCAAAACAACAAGAGCCATCTATGATAAACCCACAGCCAACATTGTGCTCAATGGGCAGAAATTGGAAGCGTTTCCCCTGAGAATGGGAACTAGACAAGGATGCCCACTCTCACCCCTCTTGTTCAACATAGTGTTGGAAGTCCTAGCCAGAGCAATCAGGCAGAAGAATTACATCAGGGATATCCAAATAAGAGAAGAAGTTAAGCTATGCTTCTTTGCGGATGACATGATTCTATATCTTGAAAACCCTAGGGAGTCTGTCAAAAGCCTCCTCACATTGATAATCGACTTCAGGGTACACAATGTGTAAAAAACCAGCAACAAGCAAACAGATTGCCAAATAAAAAGCACAATTTCATTCAAAATAGCTACAAAAAAAGAAATACTTTGGCATCCACCTAACCAGAGAAGTGAAAGACTACAAAATGCTGTTCAAAAAAATTAAAGATGACATGAACAGATGAAAAAATAACTTCATGCTCATGGAGCAGAAGGAACAATATTGTCAAGATGTTCATGTTACCCAAGGTAATCTCCAGATTAAATGCCATACCGATCAAACTGCCAGTATCACTCTTCTCAGACATGTAAACACCAATACAGAAATTCATATAGAAACAGAAAAGAGCATGAATAGCCAAAATGATCCTCAGCAAAAGGAACAAAGTGGGAGGCATCATACTTCCAGACTTTAGACTTTACTACAAGGCTACCATAACTAAAACAGCCTGGCAAAGAGAAGAAATCTGACTTCACTTCTTAATGGAAAGGGTATCAAAAAATTTGCAGACATGATCTAAAATCACCTCTCTTCTTTCACTGATGAAGACAGAAAATTGTGTAGTAAATTTGAGTTGCTCTGATCAACAGGATTCTAAAGAGTTCAGTGTGAGTGTGAATACAAGTGTGAGGGTTCAATTTGAATTCCTTTTCATTTTTTCTCTTTTTTTTAAATTTTGAATTGGTAGTGTGTTAAGGTATTTGGTTTTGCTATTTTTTGTTGTTATTATTGTTGTTTTTGTATTGTTTTGATTTATTTCTATTCTAGCTTGTTTTGGGGTGTGTGTGTGTGTGTGTGTGTGTGTCTGTGTGTGTATGTATGCACTATGTGTTTAATTGTTTTTTGCTTTGGTTTCTGCTCTTGTTGTTCTGTTTTCTTTTATTTTTTCTTAAATTTCTGTCCTCATTTAATTCTAATTTTCTCTATTCTTCTCATTGTCATTACTGTATCTTGGACTCGGGGGTACACACACGTACCCATAGCATTATCATATAGAGTGATGGTGGGAAGTGGGTCTCAGGGAACCCATACCAAAATCAGTGAACATTGTGATTTGCAAATAGTTTCTGAATCCTAGCTCCCCATCTTCCACATTATTCAACTCTCAAAACTACAAGAAAAAGCAAAGCTTCCCACTCACAGCCCTGTTTCAAAATAGAACAAATTCAGAGCCCTGGTCAGAGAAGAAAAGAAGGCTAAGCAAACATCAGAAGTGAAAGCCTCTCCCACTGCCACTGAATAATGGAACTAAAGAGAAAATAAAGAGATTGGTCACAAGTGAGGAAATATCAGTGGAGGAACACAGGTAATTCCCAGTGTCACAAAGAGAAAATACCGGAAAAATCAGACCTCCGAGTCCAAACAATGGAAGTCACCAATGACTGACCCAGAACACAACAGGGATTAGGAAATGGATGGAAAGAGTGAATAAGACTCAAGAAAGATAAAATGCATCACTGAAAGAACTTGTAACAGAGAATTTGGCCATAAAAATTTCATCCAGGAAACAAATAACAAGATGACAAGCATGGAAAGCAGAATTAATCAAGTGGAAGAAAGAGTCTCAGAACTTGAAGACCAAAACATGGCATTAACCCGATCTGTAATAAACATGGAAAGTAAACTCAGAAAGAAAGAACAAAACCTCCAAGAGATGTGCGATTTTATCAAGAGGCTGATCCTACACTTGATTGGTATCCCAGAAGAGGAAAGGAAAATGGAGAACACTTTGGAGCAAGTATTTCAAGAGGTTATCCAAGAAAACTTTCCCCATCTCACTAGAAATATGACCATCCAAACACAAGAGACACAGAGAAACCCACCAATACATCAAATGAGAAAATCAACCCTAGACACATAGTAATTCACCTACACAAAGTAGGTACAAAAGAAAAAATTATAAAGGCAGCAAGGTCAGACTATCTATCAGGGGAAACAAATTAGAATAGCAGAAGCCCTACTGGCAGAAACACTACAATCTAGAAGGGACTGGAGTTCAATATTCAAAGTCCTCAATAATAAACATTTTCAACCACAAATTTCCTACCCAGCCAAGCTCCGCTTCATCAGCAATGGAGAATTAAAATCTTTCTCAGACATCCGATCCCTAAGAGATTATGTAGCTTCCAGACTAGCTCTACAGTGGACACTTCAACAGGTATTAAGCACAAAAGAAAGAAAAAAAAATGAACACTCACTTCCCAAGAGAACAGCAGAACACAGAATCAACAGAGAGTACATTGTGACTGCAAACTTGAAAACACACACATACATCAACTCAAAAGTTAAAGAAAATGAACAAAAAACTTTATACGAACCACATCATGGTGATAAATAATCTCATTTCATTAATCAACCTGAGTGTGAATGGACTAAATGCATCAATGAAAAGGCACAGAATGGCAAGCTGGATAAAAAAACTATGACCCAATAATTTGCTGCATCCAGGAAACTCATCTCACCACAAGAAATGAACACAGCCTCAAAGTTTGAGGATGGAAAATGTGTCTCCAGGTAAATGGAACACAAAAGAAGGCAGGAGTGATGATCTTAATATCAGACAAAACAACCTTTAAGCTATCAAAAATTTAAAAAGACATGAAAGGATGCTACATAATTATCAAAGTTTCAATTCATCAACAAGAAATATCCATTCTGAACATATATGCAGTCAACACAGGAGCACTAACATTTATAAAGCAGCTAGTAAGTAAACTAAAAAAAGATATTGACTCTAACACTATTATAGCAGGGAACTTAAATACCCCACTAACCACCCTAGATAGATCATCAAGGCAAAAAATCAACAAATAGATCCAGAACCTCAATTTGATGCTCAACCAAATAACTTAATAGATACCTACAGAATACTCCATCCAACAGCCACAGAATATACATTCTACTCATCACCACATGGAATGTACTCCAAAATTGATCACATTCTTGGCTGCAAATCAAGCATAAACAAATTTCGTAAGATTGAAATACTGCTATGCATCTTCTCAGAACACAGTGGAATATAAATAAATATCAACACCAAAAAAATTCCCCTAAAACCCACAAAAACCCGGACACTAAACAGCATGATGCTGAATGACTACTGGATCAGTGCAGAAATCAAAACAGAAATTAAAAGTTTCCTGGAAACAAATGAAAATGAAGAAGCATCCTACCAAAACCTTTGGGATGCCATGAAATCAATTCTAAGAGGAGAATTTATATCTCTACGAACACACATTAAGAAAATTGAAAGATCACAAATTAACAGCCTAACAAATCACCAAAGGTAACTGGAAACACAAGACCATCAAAACCCTAACTTTAGCAGAAGAATCCAGATCACCAAAGTAAAAGCCCAAATACAGGACAGAGAAGACAAAAATATTATAGAAAAAATCAGCAGAACAGAAAACTGGTTTTTTGAAAGAATAGACAAGATTGGTGGACCCATAGCTAGACTGGCCAAGAAAAAGATAGAAAAAGTCCAAATAAACACAATCAGAAATGCAAAAGATCACATCACAATCGACCCCAAAGAAACAATAAGATTATCAGAGATTACTATGCATGTCTGTATGGAAACAAACTTGATAACTTAAATAAAATACAGGAATTTCTGACATCAAAAAACCTCCCAACATTGAAACAAGAAGATATTGAGATACGAAATAGACCAATAACAATCCAGGAAATTGACTCCATCATAAGAAAACTACCTACAAGATAAAAGCCCTGGGCCAGACAGCTTTCCAGCAGAATTCTACAAAACATACAAGGAGGAGCTAATACCAATCTTTTTGAAAGTATTCCAGGCAATTGAGAAACATAGAATTGTCCCCAAATCATTTGACGAAGCTAACATCATACTGATACCCAAAGTGGGTAAAGATCCAACAAAGAAAGAGAATTATAAACCAATATCCCTAATGAACATAGATGCAAAAAATTCTCAACAAGATTCTAGCAAATTGGATCCTACAACACAACCCCCAAAATCATCCACCATGACCAAGAAGGCTTCATACCTGGGATGCTGGGCTGATTCAACATCTGTAAGAACATAAACGTAATAAAATATATCAATAGATGTAAAACAAGAACCCCATTATTATATCATTCAAAGCAGAAAAAGCTTTTAATAAAATTCAGCATCTTTTCTTGATAATACCCTCAAACATCTAGGTATAGAAGGAACATGTCTCAAAATAATAAGTGCCATCTATGACCAACCCACAGCCAGCATGTTGCTAAACATACAGAAACTAAAAACATTTCCCCTGAAAATCGGAACAAGACAAGGCTGTCCACTCTCATCCCTCTTGTTCAATATTGTGTAGGAAGACCTAGCTAGAGCAATTAGATAAGAGAAGGAAATCAGGGGTATCCATATAGGAAAGGAAGAAGTTAAGTTATGCCTCTTTGCTAACGATATAATCCTATACCTCGGAAATCCAAGAGAATCTGTCAAAAACCTGTTCGCACTGATAGAGCACGTTGGCAAAGTTGCAGGGTACAAAATAAATGTGCAAAAGAATTGCATTCTTATACTCAAAAAACTAATAGGCAGAGAAGCAAATGAAAAACATAATCCCATTCGCAATAGCCACAAATAAATGAAATACCTCGGCATCTTCCTAACTAGAGAAGTGAAAGACCTTTATAATGAACACTACAAAACACTGCTCAAAGAAATCCAAGAAGACACAAACTGATAGAAAAATATTCCATTCTCATGAATAAGAAGGATCAACATTGTTAAGATGTCCATCCTACCCAAGGCAATTTTCAGATTCAATATAATACCCATTAAATTATCAACATCACTCTTCTCAGACCTGGAAATGACAATACAGAAATTTCATATGAGCTGGGCTCGGTGGCTCAGCCTGCAATCCCGCGCCTTTGGGAGGCTGAGGTGGGTCGATTGCCTGAGCCCGTGGGTTCAAGACCCACCTGGGCAACTTGGTGAGACCTCATCTCTACAATAAATCAAAAAATCAGCCGGGCATGGTAGTGCGCACCTGTAGTTCCAGCTACTTGGAAGGCTGAGGTGGAAGGATCACCGGAGCCCAGCAGGTCGAGGCTGCGGTGGTCGCGAGTGGCCACTGCACTCCAGTATCGGTGACAGAGTGAGACTCCAATTCAAAAAAAAAAAAAAGAAATTTCATATGGAAACATAAATGACCATGAATAGCCAAAAAAATCCCCAGCCAAGGAAACAAAGCAGGAGGTATCACACTTCCAGACTTTAAACTTTACTATAATTCTACAATCATCAAAACCTCCTGGTATTGGCACAAGAATGGTATATAAACAGGCATAGAGACCAATGGAACAGGATAGAGATTCTGGAACCAAAGCTTCAATTTCTCTACCAACTCATATTTGACAAAGCCTCCACCAACAACCACTGGGGAGAGGTAAACCTATTCAGTAAACAGTGCTGGGAAAACTGACTGACCACATGCAGAGGATTCAAACAGGACCCGTATTTATCACCAAAAACAAAAATCAACTCTAAATGGACCAAAAACCTTAATGTATAACTTCAAACTATAAGAACCTTAGAAAATGCAGGAAACACCCTTATGGAAATTGGAACTGGCAACCAATTCTTGATCAAAGCCCCAAGTGCCCATGCCATAAGAGATAAGATAGACAAATGGGACTTCATCAAACTGACAAACTTCTGCAAAGCCAAAGAAACCATCAAGAAAGCTGGCAGACAGCCCACAGAATAGGCAAAAATATTTGCCAACTGTATATCTGACAAAGGACTAATATCCAGGACCTATAAGGAACTCAAATATGCTGAAAGGAAAAACAAAACAAAACAAAACAGCCCCATTAAAACGTGGACAAAAAACATGAATAGGCACTTCTCAAGAGAAGACATACAGGCAGCCAACAGACACATGAAAAAGTGCTCAGCCTCGCAGATCATCAGAGAAATGCAAATCAGAACCACAGTGAAATACCATCTAACCCCAGTAAGAACGGCCATCATTAATAAAACAAACAACAACAGATGTTGGTGAGGATGTGGAGAAAAAGGAAACTTTTACACTGCTGGTGGGGATGCAAACTTGTGCAACCTCTTTGTAAAATAGTGTGATGATTTCTAGAACTAGAAATTGACCTCCGTATTACCCAGCAACTCCCCTACTGGGAATATACCCAGAGGAACTCAAATCATTCTACAAAAAAGACACCTGCACAGTTTATTGCAGCACTATTCACAATAGCTAAAACATGGAACCAACCATGCTGCCCATCAAAACTGGACTGGGTAAAAAAATGTGGTACATATATACAATGGAATATTATGTGGCCATAAAGAAGGACAAACATATGGACTTTGCAGCAACATGGATGAATTTAGAGCCTATTATACTCAATGATTTGTCACAGAAACAAAGAACAGAGTACCACACGTTCTCACTCATAAGCAGACTCTGAATATTTACCCTAACACTATAAGAAAGGGATTGGCTGTAGCAGGATATTGCTGGGGTAGGAGGGATGGGGGAGACACAACATCAGTAAGCGTACCTGATCTCAAACCAGGCAAAGTGGGGACCAAAGGGAAGTCTAAACTTTACCTATACAATGACCAATTTTATACCTATTCCTGGATATTACCCCATATCTTTTTTTTTCTGTGCATACATGTTTATTTTTTACTTTTTAAATGCTTTTTTTAATTTTTAATTTTAAAATTGTGGGGTACAATTCAGACTTAGGCATACAAATATTCATTGTACAGGTACCCTTGTTGATGAGGTGTGCCTCTTCTTCCCCAGGCAAATTCCCACTACTGCCAATCCCACCTCCCCACCCCTCCACACCCCCGCAGTTTCCCGCTACTGTCAATCCTTTTCTTATAGTATTACCATATTTGTTCAAGGTTCACTTAAGAGTGAGAACATGTGATACTCAGTTCTTTGTTTTTGTGAAAGATCACTCAGTATTATAGTCTCTAAGTCCATCCAGGTTGCTGTGAAATTCATGATTTTGTTCTTCTTTGTGGCTGCATAATATTCCATTGTGATATGTATCGCATTTTTTCAATCCAATCCTCTTTTGATGGGCGGCATGGTTGGTTCCATGTTCTTATTATTGTGAACAATGCTGCAATAAACATACATGTGCAGGTATCGTTTTTTATAGAGTGATTTGAGTTCTTCTAGGTATATTTCCAGTAAGCAGATTGCAGGGTCATATGGAAGGTCAATTTTTAGAACCTTTAGGAATTGTCACACTGTTTTCCACGTAGAAGCTGTACTAGTTTACACTCCCACCAACAGTGTAGAAATGTTCCCTTTCCACCACATCCTCTCCAGCATCTGTTATTTTTTGTTATCGATGATGGCCATTCTGACTGGAGTTAGGTGGTATCTCAGTATAGTTTTAATTTGCATTTCTTTGATGACTAGTGAGGCTGAATATTTTTTCACGTATCTGTTGGCTGCTCACATGTCTTCTTTTGATAACATATCTATTCATATCTTTTGCCCACTTTGTAATGGGGCTGTTTTTTTTTTTTTCTTTTCAGCATGTTTGAGTTCCTTGTAGATCCTAGATGTTAGACCGTTGTCAGATATAGAGTTGGCAAATATTTTTTCCCCGTCTGTGGGCTGTCTCCCTGCTCTCTTGATAGTTTCTTTGGTTTTGCAGAAGCTTGTCAGTTTGATGAGGTCCCACTTGTCTGTCTTACCTCTTATGGCATGGGCACTTGGGATTTTGATCAGGAATTGGTTGCCAGTTCCAATTTCCATAAGAGTTTCTCCTGCATTTTCTAAGGTTCTTATAGTTTGAGGTTTTACGTTTAGGTCTCTGATCTATCTAGAGTTGATTTTTGTGTATGGGGATAGGCAAGGATCCTGTTTCAAGCTTCAGCATGTGGTCAGCCAGTTTTCCCAGCACCATTTACTGAATAGGTTCTCCTCTCCCCAGTGGTAGGTGGTGAAGGCTTTGTTGAAGATGAGTTGGTTGAGAAATTGAGGTTTTGCTTCTGGAATCTCAATTCTATTCCATTGGTCTCTATGCCTCTTCTTGTACCAATAACAGGCTGTTTTGATTATTGTAGCTTTATAATGAAGTTTAAAGTCTGGGAGTGTGATACCTCCTGTTTTTTTTTTTTTTTGTTGTTGTTTTTTTTGCTGAGGATTGTTTTGGCTATTCGTGGTCGTTTATGTTTCCATATGAATTCCTGTATTGTTTCTAGGTCTGAGAAGAATATTGCTGGTAATTAGATAGTACTCCACATCTTTAAAATGAGAAATAAATAAAAATAAAAAGTAGAACGAACCTATATCTATGAGCGGCCATGTGAAGAAGCCTTGTCTCCTGCTGACTCTATTATACTATGACACAATGACAAAGAGAAATACAATATTGTTAAGCATTGAAGAGCTCAAAAATTATGTTACAGCAAATTATCTGTTACAGCAACTGGCATCAGCTCCACTGACTATTATCTCTCCCTATTATTCTGGTAAAAAAAAGTCCAGTGGAGTCTGATATATTTGGAGTTGAGCCCCTAAATCTCAGGAATAATGAATTGCATAATAGGATTCAAATAATACACTAACACTCTAGTGGAGACCTTTAAGTAAGAAATATAAAATTATTTAGGAAAATATATTATTATTTCAGTGTTGAAGAAGGGGCAATCTACCTCACAGAAGAACAAGGGAGAAAAGAAACAGGCTGTGAGTGTACTGTTAAGACCCAGAGTAGAGCTTATCTTATTGGTCCACCACACAAGTTGCTTGGAGTGGGGAAGGAAGATGCTCTGTGGTTCTTTGTCCAGATGGTCATATTTCCAAAGTGGAAGGAAAAACAGAGTCCCCTGAGTCCTTCACCCCAATCAACATTTTTGACTTTCTTGAGTGTGCAGTGAATGTGTGTGTGTGTGTTTGGAGTGTGGAGAATAGAGGAAAGCTCCACTGGAGATCAATAATTGAAAAAATGAAAAGTCATTTGCCTTTGTCCCTTCCCAAGGCTTACCATGCCAGGGTTCTCTTACTCTATCATTTTATCATACTCATTTGTGAAAGAGAATATAAAGAATGCCAAGAAACCAAGGGGTTCTATCCATTTGAGTTATGAGCTCCAATTAAGTTATTCATAAGGTTTTTTTCCTGTGCTAGGAACATAATTGTATTATATGTTGGACATTGATATCTCTATCAATATATTGTAAGGAAATATACATACAGATAGATATAGATATACATCTGGAATTTCTAGCCAAAAGCAGGAACAGCTACTCTGTTCAACCATAGAAAGTGCCAGTACATCTTTTTCAGAACGTGTCTGACAATGTTTTCAACAGCGACACTTTCATCACAGGATTAAGGACCTAATAAGACTAACAAGTTCTAAATTAAATTGTTTTGCAGTTTTTCTCTGTTTTGCAGATGGAATAGTATTTGCTGTTACTTTCAGATAATCAAAATAAAATTCAAATCTACATCAAGCACTTAGCCTACACTTTATTTTTACAGTAATTATATGTGGGATTTGTGGAACTGAGTCCACATTGAATCATCTAAAAACTCTATTTTCTTTTATCCGTTGTTTATTTTACTTTTCAAAGGGGAAAAAACACAAATGTTTGACAAGAGATTCCAATTAGAAATAACTTATTGTCATCTGTGTTTGATGAGGCTCAAAACCACACTGGAAATTTTAACCTTGCAATGTTGGATGCTTGTGTCAACTACAGGCACAGGCCATCATGAGCTTGTATTGTCTAGTCTACCGATCCCTTGTCATTAGCAAATTCCTAAAACCCAATAAGTTTAAATTCCATCATTTCTGTAGAATTATTGAACTCTGGACTACTTCTGGTTATTTACACACTGTGTAGAAAAGAATTACCCTTACCCAAAGAGAGGTGTGGCCCTTGCCCTCAGCTCCTGGGATGTAATAGCTAAGGCCTTGATATGTCCTGGCTGATATGGATGTCTTTGTTAACCTGTGAGCATATGATGGGGGTTTCAGGCCATGCAGTGTGAGCTTGACTTATAGAGGGGCCAGAGATTAAAAATCTGCCATGTGTCAGGAGTCCATGTGTCAGCAGTCAACTATGTTTATATGACTGAGTCCCAACAGAAATTCTAGATACCAAGGCTCAAGTGAGCCTCCATGGTTGGCAATATTCTGTATATACTGTTACACATTGTTGCCAAGAAAAATTAACATTGCTTATTACTCCACTGGGAGAGGAAAACTGGAAGCTCCACACTCAGATCTTTGCTGAACTTTGTCTCATGTGTCTCTTCCCATGGTTGATTTTAATCTGTACCCTTTCACTGTAGTAAACTATAACCGTGAGTATAATAGCTTTTGGTGAGTACTTTTATTTTTTCTAGAAAATTATTGGACATAAGGGTGTTTTGGGGGACCCCAAACTTCCAATTTGTTTTAGATATGAGGGTGGTGTTGTAGGCCTCCAAACCTGCAGTTGGTGCCAAAAATGAAAGTGGTCTTAGATGTTTCTGAACTCTGCAGACACCATGCCAAATGCCTTTAGAATTAACATGCAAAATTAAGCATATTGTGCCATTAAATGGCAACAAGTTCTGGCAAACCCTGATTAGCTATAATACCACTTCTTATGGGTATTGAGTTTCTAAAAATATTCTCACTCGCTCTGCCACTAATTCTTCATAGCAGAGTGTCCACAGTCTTACAGATATACACCATAAAACTGGTTTTGAACTAAAATAATGACTCTTAAAGTTTGTCTTCTCAATGGTTTTCATCTTGTAATTGAGGATGGATTCCTGCAAAGAACAATGGCCTTAGGATATAATTAAATTATACCTAATTGTGCATCCAGGGACAAGTGTATTATGGTAGCTATTAGCGAATGGAATCTCATTTGCCCTCCCGTACTTTCTCCATTGAGATACTGATAAAGAAGCACCATAGAGAGGCACATAAGTTTGCAACAACACTGGAAATTAATAACTCTCGGACTCTAGAAGGGACTTCTGCTAAACAAACAATCCAAAAACAGTTTAAATGAGTTAGGTCTAAGAAAATAGAAACATCTCTAGGCTTTCCAAAAGGAGGGATTTAATACAGGGAATTGGATACATAGGTGATAGAAGAACAGAGAAGCAAAATATAGGACAGTGAAGCGACTTAGAGCTGGGCAATAGCAAAAAGACACGTCCACTTCTAGGAAGAGGTTATCTGGTAAAGGCTGGAATCAAGGAGAGTTCTCCCAGGTAAGAGTAGATGGAGCTGACTGTTAAAACCTGGGGCATTGAAAGAACTGGAGACATGAATGAGACATAGCCCTTGCCAAAGGTACTGTCTGAGGCACAGAAAGAAGGAGAGAAACACCTTAGCTTCTCATTTCTTCCCATATTTCAATCTGCCATTACTGTCCCACATAGAAGTGTAGGAAACCCAGCCTGAAGGGTCTGCCCTTGCAATATAAGGCAAAATGGGGCAAACTGAAGACTAGAGTTTAAAGAAAATGAGTAAATGACTAGTATACTACTAGAGGCTTGGGAACATTCTAACTTGTGAATGTAAACACTGCAA
Organism: Carlito syrichta; assembly: GCF_000164805.1. NCBI lineage: Eukaryota > Metazoa > Chordata > Mammalia > Primates > Tarsiidae > Carlito > Carlito syrichta. The sequence continues at coordinate 412,838 of NW_007251210.1, forward strand.
ATAAAAAGGAGAAAGCTAAGAAAAAATACCTACTACTTTTCACTAGGTATCCACCACTGTATCTCAGAGACATACCCCACGAAGAAACAAGGTAGCAGCTAGTATGGACATGCTTACAAGTTGACTAGGGCTATTGATCTATTCTATATAGTTCCTGTTAAAAAAGTAATTTAAAGACTTAAAAATCCCTAGAAGTGCAACATAATCAGTGTTCAAATATCAAGATAGAGCAACAGGACTATACATGCTAGAATCTATGGGGTTCTATGCAATAAGTTAGTAAAATAAATAAATGTATAATACATATATGCATACATAAAATAAACACACGCGTGCGCGCGCGCGCACACACACACACACACACACACACACACACACACAATCCTAAAATGCTTCTACTTATCCAGGAACAAATTAGGCTTCATAAAGTATATTCACAGAAGCAGGAGACAAACCCTTCGTGGTTAGGAGAAGTGCGATAAATTAATGGTTTCCAGACTCCAGCCTTTTGATTAGGAACTGTGAGTATTAATTGTCATTAAGCTAAATATCACAGATGGGCATGCTTTTAGCACTCAGTTGGGCAGTGAAAAAGAACAAGGTGAACCTACACTGAACCTGGATTAATACCTTATCATTTAGTAATAAGTCAAAATAAACCAAATGAAAACTAAGTCCTAACAAAAAGATTGAATCACATCCGGGAAGGTGAGTATATGAACGTGAAGGTGCAGGAGATAATCATACTTTTTAAAGATGTGTGGCATATTACAAAAGACAACATTTAGAAAGAAAACATAGGTTGTTCTTAAGGAAAATATAGATTATAAGAAGAAAAATGTTGAGATGAGAGGAAACAGCTGAGATGACAAAGGACTTGATGAGATATAGGCTAAGATGAAGAGGGAAGTAGTTGTGAGATTGAAAGATGGTGAGAGATATAAAAATGTAATAATACAATTTAAATTCAGAGCCCAGTCAGAAAAGAACAGATTTAATTCGCAGGAAAGTAATCAGTGATGAAGAGAACAAACTTAAGAATGAGTTAGTTTGGACCATAAGATGGTAACAATAAATATTTTGAAGATAGAAAAAAAATAGGCAAAAGACAATATCAAAAAAGAGAAGGTAGATTTGAAGACAAGAGCATGGAGACTTGCTTTCTCAAAGAAAATCCATAATTCTGAAGAAGAATCAAAAGAAATGGTACAGTAATTGGTGGTACAACTGAAGAAAATGGTCTTCAATTGTTGAATACAAATCATGACTCATTAATAGAAATTTATGTCTGACATATTCTTGTGCAAGTTTTGAATTTTGAGAAAAAGGAAAAAAAAAATCTTCTAGGTAGATAAAACAAGTTACCAAAAAAAAGAATAAGAATCTGATTAGCTTTATATTTTCCCTGCACCATTAAATTCTAGAAAGCAAGTTACTGCATCCATGTAATTTTGAGAAGAAGAAGTTTGAGAGAAATGAAATCATTTCCTTTGCAGCAACATGGATGGAGGTGGAGATCATCATTCTAGTAAACTGACTCAGAAATAGAAAACTAAACACCACATGTCCTCACTCATATGGGAGAACTAAATGGTCACAAGGATGGACATAATAGACACTGGGGACATTAATAAGGGGGGAGGAGGAGGAAAACTAGGGTTCAGAAACTACCTGCAGGGCACAATATTCAGTATCTGAGGAATGGGCCACCTGAGACCCAATCCCTACCAATACATAATATGTCCATGGAATGGATACACATGTGTACTCCCTTAATCTAAAATTTAAACAAATTTAAAACATCTTTTGTAGCTGAATTTGCTATTTGTAGTAGATGCTATGGATCTCCCACTATAGGACAGAGGTACTCAATCTCCTACCTACTGGTAGTGCTGACTGCTAAAGGCTCACAGCTGAGTCACTCTCTAGGCATCTCCAGCAGATTGAGCTCAAGATTGATTTCCTTTCTGAGAATAGACAACATACAATGACTAGCCCCTCACCCCAACTTCAGAGTGCAACTCTGAAGGGCAATCCCATTTCCTCTCCCAATCAACCTCCTATATGTATATCTCTGTCTTGGTCTGTTTCCAGGGACCTTGCCTTAAGATAATATTAATTAAACAAAAGAGAAAAACATATTCTGGTTCCAACTGAGGAGTGAAAATCAACAGCTAAGAAAGAAAAAATAGTTGTATAATACTCTAAATGCAAGCACTGAAACTAGTTAATCATACAGTTATTGTTGAATGTAGGCTTACAAGAAAGAATGAAAATATAAAAAATAACTTTTAAAAGAGATGAGAGATAAATTAAATACAAATTTAAAAACAATCATCTGGCTCCATAATTCCAGATAAAAGCTTCTAAATAGTCAGATAAAAGCTTCTAAAACTAGGAAGTATAGAAGGAAGGATTGGCTGGGCTGGGTGGCTCAGCCTGTAATCCCAGCACTTTGGGAGGCCAAGGCAAGTGGATTCTCTGAGCCCGTGGGTTTGAGACCAGCCCAGGCAACGTGGCGAGACCTCGTCTCTACAATAAAAATCAAAAATGAGCCAACGTGGTAGCATGTGTCTGTAGTTCCGGCTCCTTGGAAGGCTGAGGCGGAAGAATCGCTGGAGCCCAGCAGGTTGACACTGGAGTGGCCGTGAGCATGCCACTACACTCCAGCCTGGGCAACAGAGTGAGACTCCAACTCAAAAGAAGAAGTAGGAGGAGGAGGAGGAGGAAGAGGAGGAGGGGTAGGAGGAGGAAGGACTGTAGAAAAGAAAGGATTCTACTTTTTTTCTTTTTTGTGTGTGTGAGAAAGCAGGATTTATTGAGTGGACAGAGAAGCTCCTACAGTGGGAGGGGATCCAAAGGGATTGCCCTACATTTTAAAAAAAATTTTGCATAGGTAACATCTGAGGTTAAATAACTAAAAAACAATCGATATATAGGTCCATCCTGTTGTATGGCAATTTCTTCATATAATCCTACACTGGAGTACAACGATGCATATAAAGTTTGCTGAAGCATTTTAGCCTAAATGAAAAATTGGAAATAGCCTAAAACTTATCTTAGGGCCAGTTAAAGTTACTGCTATAAAATAATCCTCATGATGTCAGTTAATAAAAAGTTATAGTACAATGTATACTTTATAAATGCATTTATTTATTAATCCTCATATAAAAAAACTACATACTTCACATGTTTATATATGTACCCAAATAAACAGGAAAAACTGGAAGAATAAGCCCAACACTTACCAATGTTCTTCTGGAAGAAAAATAAAAATAAAATTGAAGGTCCACAGAAGACCAAGTGGGGCAATTTGCTTTATCTAAATTCTTGAAATTTTTCACAATGGTAATGTACTCACGCATTACTTATATAATCTACAATATAGAAAAAGAATAAAATTTTCTTCATATTGGCTAAAGATTTGATTTTTCAATAACTAATGTTGATAATATTGGCTAAATACTTTGAAAATTCATAAATCCTCCCCTCACAAAATACATGAAAATAAATTATTGATTATTGATCAAAGGGTTAACTGTAAATAATATAGAACCATGGAAAAATTTTAAACTGTCTATAAAAATATGTGTATCTGTAAAAAAAAAAAATCACTGAATTTAACCAAAAAAATGGTTATCAAAGTAAATGATCAGTTCAAGGAATGCAAACATTCTTGCCCACATACAATGAATAAGAACAAGACAATAGTTATCATTGCATCACGACTTTGGCTCTAGACATCTTGATGATCAAAGTAAACAAAAACTGAACAATAACAGCAACAATAAAAACAACAATAAAACAATGACATTGGTTTTATGGTTTCCATTATTCATAAGCAAAAAATAAAACCAACAGTATCACAGGGGAAGTGAAACATTTACTCTAAAATGTATGTCTGAGACAGGAGACATTCAAGTTGCTGACAAGATGTCAGTCACATCAAATAACATCAAATAATAGTCTCTTATAACATCATTCATTGAAATCTGAAGACACAGCAACTCAGGGTAAGCAACTCCACAATGAAGACAAGACAGTTCAGTAGAAAGGTGTAGCTTTAATAGTCTAATTAGCAAAGTAGATCGCTTGTATATTCTTACAACAATCCTCCATAAAGATATATTCTTTCAGCTAGGCTTTTGATTAATTTTGTAAAGTGGTAGTATCTTGTGAGTAGAACCAATAATCAGCTCTAGAAAAAGTAGTTCAGAGGAGGGAGATGGGTCAAACTATGCAGGAACTACACTTTGAGTTAGACCTTAAAGAATCAGGGAGATTTTCAGGGGTTGAAGTTTAGAGGCATGGGATTAGTGATGGCATGCCCACGAGATCTATATTGAAAAAACTCAAAGTTAAGAGATCTAGGTGATAAACTGACATTTTATGATAGGCATGAATGAAATAGCTGAGCAGAGAAAGGAGAAGAAAAGTTTTGTGGGCCACTGAAGGTTTGTCTGCTGGATTGAAACAGACAGTTTATGTAAAGGAACAGTAAGGATTAAGAATGAGTTGGCTTGGACCATAAGATGGTAATAATAAATATGCTATTTTTTACTGTGTTTCCAGATTCTACCTAAGGATCCAGAGAAATAGGCAAGAATGGTATATTCTGTGTAAATAAGCTGCAAAGAAGCTTAGAAATCATTTAGTTAACTCTGATTTCAGGGAAGAAAAATCTGAGGTCCACAGAAGTAAAACAAATCACAACATTTCTTCCTGAAAACCAGAACCATGCTGAAAAGATGCTAGGCTATTGGATTATGAGGAAGATCCTGGACATTCCAGATACAACTGAGTTCTGAGCTGAAAACGTTGCTATTTTTATTATTCTTTTTTATTGGTTTTTTGGATTTTTTTGTTGTTCATTTTATTTTATTTTAGATTCAAAGGGGCACATGTACATGTTTGTTACATAGGTATATTGCATGACGGTGAAGTTTGGGCTTCTAATGAGCCCAGCACACAAGTGGTGTGCATGATATCGAGTGGGTGGTTTTTCAATCCTTATTCCCCCTCCTTCCCCCCTTTAGTAGTTCCCAGTATCTGTTGTTCCCATCCTTGTGCCCATGTGTGTCCAGTGGTTAACTCCCATTTATGAGTGAGAACACGGGGTATTCAGTCTTCAGTTTCTGTCTGATTCACTTAGAATGATGGCCTCCAGCTGCACCCCAAAACATTGTTATTTTGAAGTCATTTAGCTTTGAGATTGTTACACAGCATTAGATAACAGAAACAATGGAGGGAAGTGACTATATATTTTCTAAGCTTCTCTCACTTTTCTAGCAAGAAACTGCTTTATCTCATTCCTATCTCCTCCTCTCATCCCAGCAAACATTTTCCCCAAGTGGCTGATTGTCCCATCACTACTTGTCTCCCCAGAGTATTTTCAACTTCCCTATCCCACTATCTCAAATGCACCTTATCTATCCTTTCTCATCTAGGTTACACACGTTGTGCAAAACTGGAAACATGACAAGTAGATGCTATTTCTCACTAATAAGAGCACAGCAGGAAGAAGATTGGCCCTACTCCATCTCATTACCACAATCATTAGCCAGCACACAGGTGAGTAATTACCAGATGTTGAATATTCCTCAGATTTCTCCCCTATCAGAATGCAGGGAAAGAGGATGATCAACCACGGGTTACTGGTGGCCTTCAGCAAGTGATCCTTCTGACCTTCACTTCTCTGATTCCTGCCTCACTCCTCTTCCCTCATCTGAGGTGGTCTGTGAGGATGACCCCTGATCACACCATGTGGTACAGGAAGACCTAGTGCTGCCAATGTAGTTGCCATTAATTCACTCTAGAACATTTTGTCAAAGATTCTCTTGGGGTTTGGGGGAGAGAAAAGGATGAGAAGGTAGAAGAATTCATCTTCCTTCTATTTCACATGGTAGAGTTCTGCTAATAAAAGATCTGAAAATCACAGCTTATGGAGTGATGGGTCCTGGGACAACCCAATTTGAACACGCAAAGGAATATTTTCTCACAGAAGCCAGTGAACGTCTTACTCTTCTTTCCTTGAGATGGCTTTATATCTTCATTTTTATTTTCTGAGAAGTTGATTCTGTCAGGTGTCACCAGATTTAAATTATATTATCTCACAGATGATGTCAATTTAAAAATAGCAACAGCATCTCTGCTTACATTCTCACAAGAATCTGAAAGAAGTTTAGATGTTCACAGGGAAACTCCAGTGAACATGAATAGGTAGTATTTTGACTAGATTGTCTATTTCTAAGGAAATTCAAAAGAATTTCTCTCAAAATTTAGAACTGAACGTGAAGACTATCTAAAATTCTGGGTTAACTTTACAGAGAAATCAAAATAGCACAGAGTTAAAACCAAATTAGTTATACTCCATCAGTAACAAAATTCTATTTGTTGTCAATAGAGTGTGCTTCAATGGTGGGGATCAAAAATAACCAGTAACTAGCATTACTATTACCGGCTTCTTTACCACTTCTGCACTCCCTATGAGAAACCTAACTTAATAAAATAGGATTTTGCCTTGAATGGTTTTAATAGGGTGTTCATATCATTTATCATACAAATTGGGTGCAGTTTTGAGATTCAAAGGGGGTTCCACAAATAATTACTACAGGACAAGAGGCATAAAATGGAATTGCCCAGGGCAAACCTGGATGCATGGTCTCCCTAAACTTGGGGAATATAAGAAAGGCTTCTGTGCTAAAAAATATCCCCACAACTGTTTGTCATGCTGTTTACCAAAGGAGCACCATTCTATGGAATCTAGAGAATCCTTTTTTTTTTTTTAAAGTCAGTGTCTCACTCTGTCTCTCAGGCTGTAGTTGCAGTGGCATGTTCACGGCTACCGCAGCCTCTATCTGCTGGGCTCTGGTGATCCTTCCACCTCAGCCTTCCAAGTAGCTGAAACTACAGGCGCCCTGCCACACCTGGCTAATTTTTTTGTACTATAGAGTTGAGGTCTCACCAAGTTGCCCAGGCTGGTCTCGAAATCCTGGGCTCAGGCAATCTCACCTCTGCTTCCCAAAGTGTTGGGGTTACAGGTGTGAGCCACTGCACCCGGTTCTAGGGAATCCTTTTAATGGGCAATACCTTCAAGGAAAATAGCACTTGTTTCTACCAGTCATATTTTAATGTAAATAAATGTATGAGTTTCTTTCTTTTTGACATGTGACAAAAATCAAAGCACCGCATAAAGAATAATTTTTTAAAAGGAAAGAAAACATGTGAGCTACACCACTAGGCTTTATTTTAAGAGGACTCGACTAGTAGGGTGCCCTTGTTGGGAAATCAGAATGGAGCTAAGTTTCTGACAGTAGACTCCAATCACAGAATCTAGAAAGCGATATGAACAAAGAGGAGGACAAATTCCATTTAGGGTACAAACTTTTCTCAAGTTATCCTAGACAATGTCTCTTATATTAAGGTCCACCCACCCTGTGTTCAGTGTTGACAAAGGTAAAAGGATGTTGAACTGGAAACCCTAGGAGAAAAGTAACTGAGGTTTTTGGATTTGTTAATTGACCTACACTCAATAGAGCAGACCTAGGAAAGATAAGGGAATTGAAACATAAAATTGTTGGAAGTGAAAATCTAGTGAATGCTGTGGTACCAATTTCTTAAAGAGGTCCTCTAAAGTGACATTTCTTTGAGTTAACGTTGCTACTGGATTCTGAAGGGGATGGAGGCGGTAGTGGGAAGTGGGGAAAGGAGACGAGATGTCCTAGAGCTTACTATAGAAGTCACATTAGCCAGCTCTAGTACCACCCATAAACTAACTGGAGTTATGGAAAACAATGCAGATTGGCTTAAAATTTAACAAATAGGATTCAGACAAGGTACTTCAATAGTTAGGCAAAGGATATTTTAGTTTCTATGTTTAGTTGCCACCTTGTCCCCCAGAGAACTACCACGATATGATTTAAATTAGCTTTAGTTCATTTTGTTAAACTTTTTATCTTAAAATACTTGTACATTTAAAGAAAATTACAAAAACAGTACAAAGGATTTTCTGAAACCTTACACCCTGTATCCCTTATTATTAACATCTTATATTACTATGGTACATTTGTCACAATTAATTAACCAATATGGATGAATTGTTTACTGAAGTTTGTACTTCACTCAGATTTTTGTTTCCTCGTGTTCTTTTTCTGTTCCAGGATCCCATCCAGGCTACCATATTACATTTAATCATCATGTCTCTTTAAGTTCCTCTTGACTATGACAGTTTTTCAGACTTTTCTTGTTTTTGATAATCTTGACAGTTTTGAGAAATACTGAACATGTATTTTGTAGGATGTTTCTCAATTAGGAATTGTCTGATGTTTTCCTCATGACTAGACTGGGGTTGTAGGTGTAGGGGAGGAAGACCACAGAGGTAAAATATCTTTCTCATTCTGTCGTATCGAGGGTATGTACTATGAACATGACTTATCACCATCTATGTTGACCTTGATCACCTGGCTAAGGTATTGTTAGTCAGGTTTCTCCACTGGAAAGTTACCCTTTCTGTATTGCACTCTTTTGAAGCAAGTCACTTAAGTATGGCTTAGTTATACTCCGCCTTCCAAGGGCAAAGTATCTACATACATTATTTGGAATTCTTCTGCATGGGGGATTTGTCTGTTTTTCTTCATTTGTTTATGTATTTATTTATTCAATATTTTATATTACTATGGACTCGTGAATATTTAATACTTTGAGCTATAATCTAATACTTCATTTTATTGTTAAAATTTGGCCACTGAGAGCTCTTTCAGGTGATTCCTGTGCCTCTTTTACATATCCCATCAGGGTGGCTACTTTTGTGTGTTTGTTTGATCACTTCCTTTGTCTCTAGCACTACAGGATGCTCCGAGTCCCTCTCATGTGGTTCCAACCCCAGTCCTAGAATCAGTCATTTCTTCAAGGAGTCCTGGCTTCTTTTCTTGGAGAATGGTAGTAGAAATCCAGACCTGAATTTATAAATTTGTTTTGAGGGAAATTTTAGATACATCTTTTCAAGTTGGCATGTTACTAGCAGCTTATATTGTCTAATTGCTTTTATATTTATTAAAGAAATGCATTTTTAGGCTAAGTAGAGAAGTTGGAAAACAATTTTTTGGATGGCAAAAAGTGAAAGACTTTAAGGAAATTATTAAAATTTCAGTCTAGAATATTCATACAAGAATTTGGGTGATTGAATAAGGATTGAGGGAGAGAAAGGGGAAAAGAGAATGTCCAAGAAATGATATGTCTTTGATTAATCAATTGATTTTACTAATATGTTGTCAGTCTATGCAGTAATTAAAAAATAATTAAAACACATTTCGTCAGTTGAAGGTGAACCCTGAACCTCACATAAGGCGAGAAGTGATGCCTCTGTTCCTGATTTATAGTTTCAATGGCAGCACCAGGAGTTTTACAGATTAGACCTGAGAGTCCCAAACTGCATGGAAAAGGGCTAGGATGCACTGTTTAATGGAGAAAATATCTTTTTGCCTTCATCAAATTCATGAGCAGGGGTTTGTATGAATGGCTTTATGCTTCTGCTGGTTATATAACCATGGACAAGTCACTTGGCCTCTCTGGCTTCATTTCCTTGTCTGCAAAAGTGTGGGAATAATTATTTACTTCTGTGAGGATTAGAAAATAAATTAAAATGTATAAAGAACTTAGCAAAATATATAGCATAAAATAAATGCTGACAGATGCTTGTTATCTTTCAGTGAATGAAAAAAGGCCGTTGATCCTACCGGCCTCTGGGTATACCAGATGATGATGATGATGATGATGATGATGATGATGATGATGATGATTGAGGCAGAGTCTGACTCCGTTGCTCAGGCTGGAGTGCAGTGACATGTTCAGTCACTGGAGCCTCGACCTGCTGGGCTCAGGTGATCCTTCCACCTCAGCCTTCCAAGTAGCTGGAACAGGTGCGCACTACCACGCCCAGCTAATTTTGATTTATTGTAGAGGCAAGGTCTTGCCAAGTTGCCCAGACTGATCTCGAACCCCTGGGCTCAGGTAATCCTCTTGCCTCGGCCTCCCAAAGTGCTGGGATTACAGGCTTGAGCCACCGCGCCTGGCTCCAGATTATTTTTAATGAGTACTATTGATCTTGAGCAGCATATAGGAGACTTCAGCATAAGTTATAAGTGATATGAATTTCATCTTCCTGCTTTTTGTCCATTAATGAAGTCTCTTAGGTGGAAGGAGTAGGGAGACTAAAGGGAATGCATCTTAGAAAAGTTGCATTCCATAGTGTGTTCAACACATTCCTCCCTGACAAAATCAGAAATCTGATTTGAAAGTCCGGGTATTGACTTAGTGCCTTTTTTTCTTCCTCTTCAGAGGTAAAACAGATTCCCAAGAAGTTTATTGCTTTCACTTGCCTAATACAATATCCCCAGAGACACATTTTCATAGACTGAAAGCAGACCCATTACTGCACTACAATGGGGTCGGAGTGGGGTGTAAGAAAAGAGGGAGGTTCTTAGTCACTAACTGCCTGAAGGATTCCAAATGACCATGGTATACTGCTGTTACGGTTCTAGGGTGTATTCATTAAGTTGATGATTATGTTTTTTTTATGACAAAAGTAATTTTAGTTTGAATTTTGCAATAAAGCATTCATGTAATTCTAACCTCCCTTGAAACCACCTGAACTGAGAAGTCTTACTGTGTTAAGAACCACAAGACTGCTAAAGAAATAAGGTCTTTAATATTTAATAACAGGCAGGCTATAGCTTTTAAGCACATGCTGTCATCTTCTCTGAACGCAAGCCCTATAACCCAGGAGACCAAATAGCACATAGCTGCTAGTATCTCTCATTTTCTTTGTAAAGTATTTCTGTGGAAGTGCCTTCATCCTAAGACTCTAGGACACTGCCCAGAAATAAGGTGGAGTGGATAGAGAATGGACTAAGAGTAATGAGGCTAATTTCTAGTCTAGTAAATTACTTCTTTTAATATAGTTTTCTTATTTTGAAGGCTATAATCAGAATTCAAACACCAAACTCCTAACTGCTAAAACCAAATCCACTTCTCTTTTCAGTATGCCACCGTGCTGCTGTTTTATAACTAAACTTCTTGCTTTTTGAATCCAAAACCACTTTATTTTCTCCTTGGTTACAGCTTTAGTCATACACGAGTAGTATAGTTATTTACCTATGACAAGGATATTCTTTACTTGCCCTATATTTCCTGCATAATACCTGACGTTTTGTAGGTGTTCATTTATTGCTCATTGAATTGATAACCATTACGCTTTTGACTATATTTTGTATTAAAATCTGTGTTTACTCCCACCAACAAAACATTGTGGCACTCCACACACATTTGCTATGTTTGATTTTCTCATTGTTATTAATCCTCAGCCATTTGGCAATGCACTGCTTTGAGTAACCCTTGCTTTTCCAGGCCATAGCATGCGAATTTGGGGAGAACTTGTGAATCTGTGGCGGTCATACGCCCTAGAGTAGTGATAATATGACAGTACTAACTAGCTAAGAGCACCTGACAGAAAAGTTACTTGAACCTAAAGCTATCCTTTCTTCAAGCCCCCTCATTTCCCCTGGCTTAATCAGTACTATGACTTCTTGGTCATTACAATTCCCCGATTGCATTTGATGGTACCACATCCTTCTGGCTTCGTGGGGCTTTATGTATCAGGCATTACACTAGTGTTTGTCATCATCTTCTTTGCTAATATGGACCTAGTGGCAAAGACCCTTTGCTGTTCTGTGTCCCCACTCCAAAATACACGCACACACACACAAACACACACACATACACACACACACACACACACACTGACTGTGCTTTTAACTGGAAGGACTCTCTGCCACTGGTATTACAGCTCTTTTAATTAAGAGCTTACTTTTTCAATTTTATACATATTTCATACCTCTTATAGATCAGACCTCTCAGGGCAAGTTAAAGGGTTTGAGGGTGACATCCTATACTTCAACCAAAGCCAGTATCCCTTGCCAGTACCCAGATCTACACCCTGGGTACATGAATTATTCTCTACCTCAAAGTGTGTCAACTGCCCTCCTGAGGACCCTCACTTTCCCAGAGGATGAAAATAACTTTTGCTGCCATCCTTGTTTGAGTCTTAAAAGGATGAAGCCATCAGTCCAAAGTCTCTTACAGTTTCTAAGAGAAACTGTATGGCTCATATGGCTAATGAGGCTTGTACTCAAAAAGGCACCTGTTGCTCTCGTGTATCTGCTCCTCAACTTCACGCTGTCCAAAATCTCTGCAAAAGATTTTTCACCTTTCCTAAGTCATCTTACAAAAACTGCCAGTATTTATATTTTTAAAACTCAAATTCTTTGTAAAATTATGTTTTCTTCAGATAACAATTTGAAAGGTTTTAAACTATTTGGATGCAATATGAAATGTCAATAATTCTTCCATGCTTTAAGGCCGGGTTCAGTGGCTCAGCCTATAATCCCAGCACTTTGGGAGGCCAAGGCAAGCAGATTGCCTGAGCCTGTGGTTCTAGATCAGCCTGGGCAACTTGACGAGACTTAGTCTCTATAATAAATAAATCTTAAAAAACTAGCCGGGGATGGTAGCGCGTGCCTGTGGTTCCAGCTACTTGGAAGGCTGAGGTGGAAGGATTGCCGGAGCCCAGCAGGTCAATGCTGGGGTGGCTGAGAACGTGCCACTGCACTCCAGCCTCGGCGACAGAGTGAGATTCTAAAAATATATATATATATATTCACGATATTTATCTCAATTCTAAAAATCAGAGCCTTTGCACTAGATGGTAAAATGTACAGGCTATTTCTGTCATTTTCTCCAAATCACATTCCTCTCCTCTTTCCACTCTCCTGAGGTCCTTGGCCTCAGTTTCTTCATTTTTGAACTGGATATTTTAATACAATCTATTGTTAGAGTAAAGAAAACTACTAAGTCAAAGAAATCTGATTAGGAAACATGTAACATGTCACCATGATTAAGGCTTCTTGTTAATTCTGGAGAAAAGCCCCGACAAGCAAGATATGAAAAAGCTTCAGTCAGTTAAGTAGAGGTCCCATAACTGGTCTCACTGTAGTCTTTTAAACACAACACTTAAAAGTGTTCTCTGACTGCTTTCTGTTCCTCTCTCTTTCTATTTTCTGTCACATACAAATGCGTAGGGACTGTCCCTGACAAATAGCACTGTACCCTGAGTCAAATGGTCTCTATTTCTGCCTCCGTAGGCAAGAAGAGAAAAAGAATCAGCTGGTAAAAACAAATGGCTCTTTCCTCATGCTGTACCTTCTTCCTAGGGGAAAAGGGTAGAAAATAAATACAGAGACAAGAACTTTACCTATATCCAATTATGTATTGATACAACAGACATATGTGCCACCCCAGGGCTTCTGGAACGCAAACACACTCCTTCCCAAGATGCTGACTGCAATGTTTTTCAATGTTGGGTGCTTGGCAGATTCTCTGGTCTTTTATTCTTGACTTTGGGCTCTACTTCTTAAATTGTATATTATTATATACAGTCATTTTTTAATATTCAAGATAATTTTGATCTATAAAGTTGCCATGGACTCTGAATTAACAAATATTCAGCCATTGCTCCTAGGGGAACTACAGGGTTAGGTTTCTTTGAGGCTTCAGTTACAACATTTTCATCAACAAATTAATACACAGTTCTTTTGTGTGTTTAGTTTAATGACATCTTATTTAATATATGTTGATTCTTTACTATTGAGCTCATGGCCAGCAGCACTAAAATTCATGCCTGATCAAAGTTTATCTATCACATATATTTTCTCTGTAAGATATATCACAGCCTTCTCGAGCTTAGGAGCAGCACTTCAGCACTAAACTTGGGGGCCATTTTAAACAGAAAAATCATCATCAAAAGCACAAAAACAAAAAAAGGCACAAAATGAACCACAAAAAGGAGTCATTTGTAATATGAGAGCTGAAACAAAAAGGCAAAGAGTCATTTTGTTCAACTTTGACTAAGAATGTGAATGTAGGTAGATCAAATTTTTCACCACACTATGTGTGCTCATGACCATGAAAATGTCATGAGTATTGATTTGGGGGTTACAAACACATTTTAGTGAGTATACAAATTTCCAAATGTGGAATATGTGAATAATAAGGACCAGCTATTTGTCAATTATATGAACATAAATTTACAATTCTCGAGCAAGTGCTTCCAAAGATATAATATTCTTTGCAGTGCTGTTTGAAACAGAGAGAATGTGAGCAAACAAAAGCAAGCTAGCTCATGAGAACACATTTGTAATTTTGTTGCTAGCAATAGCCAAGGAAGAAAAATTCATAGTTACAGTGGTACTAACAAAGGTTTGTACTTAAATTCAAACCTCACATTCTTAGAACTTAGCATATTAATTAACCTTCCCCACTCTGAAAAATGTGGGTAAGCTAAGGCAATCATTGAAAGATGAATAATCTCTAAAATGTCATAATTTGAAAATATTTATCAGTTAGTGATTGTTTATTACATGCCAGAAATTATTATGCTAATAACTTTATTCATTTAATTTGTAAACTGGCCCTGTAGGACAAGTACTACCATCTTCATTTTACATGAGGGGAATCTGCTACTTAGAGACGTACAGAAATTTTACGAGATCCTACAACAGGTCAAAAAAAATTCCAAGATCCAAACCTAAATGTTTCTGATTTCAAAAACCAATACTTTAAACCAGTGGTTCTGAAAGTCAGCACTACTGAATCAGAAACTCTGTAAGTTGGACTCAGAAATCTGTGTTCTAAAAAGTCCTCAAGGAGATTCCAATGTGTGCTAAAACTGGAGAACCAATGCTTTTCATGGCTATTTAATTATATATTTAATTATGTTACTTATCTAAAATTAATGTATATTAAAATTAAGTTTACAATATAAAGTAAGAATAGGTATAATGAATTTTAACAGAACTATTAGAATATCATTAGCATATAACAAACTGAACACATTTAAAGGGCATAACTTTAAAAGTTTTGGCATATATGCACTTCCATGAGAGCACTACCACAATCAAGACAGTGAACATAACCATCACGTCTCAAAGTTTCCTTGTTTTATTTTATTTTATTATTTTTTGAGTTGGAGTCTCACTGTGTCGCCCAGACTAGAGTTCAGTGGCCACTCCCAGCCACCACAGCCTCGACCTGCTGGGCTCCGGTGATCCTTCCGCCTCAGCCTTCCAAGTAGCTGGAACTACAGGTGCGCGCTACCACGCCCGGCTGATTTTTGATTTATTGTAGAGATGAGGTCTTGTCAAGTTGCCCAGGCGGGTCTCTTGGTTACCCTTTCCTTCTGCCAACACCCTCACCTCCTTCTCCCCAAACAACCGTTGATCTGCTTTCTGTTGCTATAGATTAATTTGCAATTTGTAAAGTTTTATATAAATAGAGTAATACAATATGTATTTATTTTTGTTTGACTTTTCTTTCAACATAATTACTTTAAGGATCACCCGTCTTAATGTTTGTATCAATATTTTATTCCTTTTATTGCACGGTAGTATTTCATTAAATGAACATTTCACAATTTTTTTATCTACTGACATCTACTGTTTACAGCAGTTTTTTTTTTCTATTTACATGTTGTTGGACATTTCAGTAGTCTCTAGTTTGGGGCTATTTTGACCAAAACTGCTGTAAACATTGTGCACAAATCTGTGTATGAATGTGTGTTTTATTTTCTTTTGGTTATATCATATGGTAAGTGTAGGTTTAACTTTTCAAGAAACTGTTGAAGTGTTTTTTCAAAATGGTACTACTATTTTACATTCCTACAAGCAATTATGAGAGTTTTAGTGGCTCTATATTCTCATCAACACTCAATATAGACAGGTGTTTTGCTTTGTTTAATTTTAAAACATTTTTTTCATTCTATAATGTTTGTACCCGTGTCCCATTGTGGTATTCATTTGCATTTCCCTAATGAGTAATGATAAAGAGCACCTTTTCATTTGTTTATTTGCCATCCACTTAATTTCTTTAGTGAAGTGCCAGTTTAAAACTTTGCTCATTTTAAAAAACTTTTTTATTTCTAAATAAACTTAGATTTACAGAAGAGTTACAAAGACAACACAGAGTTCTATATACCCTTCATGCAGCTTTCCATAGTGTTACTATCCTATGTAATTATCAAAACAAAGAATTTGACATTGCTGTAATACTACTAACCAAACTACTGACTTTATTCTTTTTTTTATTTGTTTAATCTTTTTTGTTTATTTGTTTGTTTTAGAGTTGCAAGGTACAAATGAGGATTTGCTATATAAGCAAGCTATGTACAAGTGAAGTTTGAGGTTCTAGCTGACCCTTTCTCCTCCTGATAGTGGAACAGGTACCCAGTGTGTTGCCACATACCCTCCTTCCCCTAGCAGTGTCCAGCATCTGCCAATCCCACCCTTGTGTTCCTGTGACAAGTGATTAGAACCCACTTACAAGATGGGCATCTAGGTTGGGTCTATGTTTTCGCTATTGTGAATAGTACTGCAATCATTCTGATTTCACCAGTTTTTGTACTAATGTCCTTTTGCTTTTCCAGAATCCAATTCGCAATACAATATCACATATTTTTCATGCCTTTTTATTCTCCCCTAATCAGTAGTTGTTTTTATGACCATGGAACTTCTGAAAAGGAGAAATCGTGTATTTTGTAGAATAATTCTTAATTTGTGTTTGATATTTTTTCATGATTAGATTGGGGTTATGGTTTTTAGAAAAGAATAATAGAGATAAGAAATGCACTTTCATCACATTATATCGGGGTACATATCAATATGATTACTCACTGGTGATGTTAACCTATACCACTTGGTTAAAGTTACTACTTTTCCCTTTTAAACTCCATTAGTTAGAAGCAAGTCATTAAGTTCAACCCACATTCAGGTTGAGGGGAATTAATCTCTATTTCATGGAGGGAGAATGTGCAGCCATATGTTAAAATCATCACAGCAATAAATGTATATAATTAATATATAACTTACATATAAATAATTAACCTATAATTAATTTTTGAAAATAATTGAATATCTCATTTCTCTTTAAAGATTCACCCTCTAACTTTAGCTTTCATTAGGAACTCTTCCTTGCAGTAATTTGTACAGTGTTATGCTAAAGGTGATTTTCTGTTTGCTTTATTCCTTCTACACTTTATTATTTGGAATTCTTCAGTAAGGAAGATTTGTTGATTCTCCTCCATTTATTTACTTATTCTATCATTAATTTATATCATTGAGAAGTTATTCATATTTTATTTGTTTGTTTGTGTTTTATTTGTGTTATAATCCAATACTATGCTATTTATTTTTTTGCCCAAATTCTTCCGATTTGGCCATCTTTCAGGTCGATTCTTATATCTCTTTGACATTTTGCCATGCTTTTATTTGTTTTGCGAGTACTCTTTTACTTTATGACACAAAATAAGCTCTAGGCTTATTTTGTACTTTTATAGATCATGCTTTTGGTGTCATATGTAAGAACTTTTAACCTAACCCAAGCTCACAGAGTTTTTTTCCAATGTTTTATCCTAGAAGTTTTATGGTCTTAGGTTTTACATTTAGGTCTAGGAAAAGAATACCTCTTCTCCACCAGATTATTTTTGTATCTCTTTCAAAAATTAGTTGTCCATTTACAGGGAGTGCCAAAAAATGTACACAAATTTTAAGAGATGTTATCAAAATTTTGAATTACGGTAACAATGCACAGTATGACATTCGCTCAACCTTAGTTCTGCCATTTTCTTTGTCTTGCTTGTCACATGGTGGCACTAATATTCATTTGATTAATGCCATCTTTTGAGCAAATGTCATACTTAAAATGTATATACATTTTTTGGCACTCCTGTAGATTTGTAGATCTATTTCATAATTGATTATTCTATTCAACTTATCTAGCTATTTACCTCGACACCAATATTACATTGTCTTGATTACTATAGCTTTACCAGGGGGACCCCCCCAAAAAAACAGAAATAACTTTTGGAGGGAGGGCACCTTGTAGTACACTCTGAATTTGTTCCTCCAAATCAAACGGTCAACCAAAGTTTTTATCTGAAAGTTTTGAGAAGGTTGCATTACACTTTGCAGAAGAAATTTTCCGAGTTGTGGCAAACAGGTGACTGTTTCTTCCACCATGACAACACACCTGCCCACACCACGCTGAGTGTTCAGCAGTTTTTGACCAAAAAACGGCATGACCCCTAGGTCCCACCCTCCCTAGTCACCTGATCTCACCCCAGCTACTTTTTTTGTTTGTTTGTTTCCCCAGATGAAAAAAGTCCTCAAAGGGAAACGCTTTGCCAATGTGGAAGAGGTGAAACCAAAAAAATGGAAAAAGCACTAAATGGCATCAAAACTAATGAGTTCAAAAACTGTTTTGAGCAGTGGGAAAAAAAATCTTGATAGATATATTGTATCAAACAGAGAATACTTTCAAGGTGACTGAAGTTTAAACATATTAGAATAAATAGACTTTTTAAAAGTTTTTTTAATTTTAAAGATGTGTGGTACAATTCAGGGTTAAGTGTACAAGTGTTCATTATGCAGGTACACTTGTTGATGAAGTGTTTCCACCTCCCCTGGCAGTTTCCCATTACTGCCAATCCCACACTCCCCACCCCCAGCAGTTTATAAATAAATTTCAGGGTTTGGGGGGTCCTTTCTCCCATATAATAAACCTTAAGATAAGGTAGTGTTAGCTCTTTATTTTCCTCCAAAATAGTTCTGTCTATTCGAAGTTCTTTTTATTCCCATATAAATTTTGGGATTAATTTGCCAATTTCTATAAAAGAGCTCACTGGGATTTTGATAGTGAACACATTGAATCTACAAATCAATTTGGGGATGGTTTAAGTATTAATAATATTGAGTCTTTCAATATATAAATTTATATCTCCCTATTTATTTATGCAGTTTTCATATTTTGTACATCTTTTGGCAGATTTATTCTGATGTATTTATTATTTTATGCTTTTATAAATAATATTTTTAAAATTCTGAGTTGTCATTGCTAGTATATAGAAATACAATTGATTCATATGTATTGTTAGTGTATTCTGCATACTTGTTAATTGTCCTAATTAGTACTACTAACTTTTTAATAGATTCCATTGGATTGTCTAGATAGATGATCATGTTTTTATGAATAAAAGCAGTTTAATTTCTTTTCAAAGTGGGTGTCTTTTATCTTTTATTTTTTGTATGACTGCACAGCAGCCTAGAACCTACAATAAAGTTTTAAATGGAAATGGTGAGAAAAAACATCCTTATCTTACTGAATTATTTTCCCCAATCATGCATGATGTTAGCTGTAGATTTTTCAAAGATAATCTTTGTCAAGTTGGAAGTCCTTTCTGTTTCTAATTTACTGAGTATTTGATTTTGACAAATGATTTTCACTATGTCTATTTATATGCTCCCTCCCTTTTTAGCTTGTTAATATGGTGAATTTCATTGATTTACTTTCAAATGCTAAATCAACCTTGCATTCTGAAGATATATCTCACTTGGTTGTAATGTACTACCACTTTCATATATTGTTGAATTCTGTTTCCTGAAATTTTATTCAGAATTTTTACACTTATGTTTATGGAATATTTATTAGTTTGCTGGGTTTTGTTGGTTGATTTGCTTTTGTTTTTCCTGCAGTATCTTTGTTGGGTTTTAGTATCACAGTAATGCTGAGGAAGAGTTAGCAGCACAAAAAAATGAAATACCTTGTCATCTTCTTACCCAGAGACGTGAGAAGCCTCTACAATGAAAACTACAAAACACTGCTCCAAGAAATCAAAGATGACACAAACAAGTGGAAAAATATCCCATGCTCATGGATTGGAAGAATCAACATTGTTAAGATGTCCATCTTACCTAAGGCAATCTACAAATTTAATGCAATACCCATCAAATTACTAGCAACATTCTTCTCAGATCTAGAAAAAACAATACCGGAATTCATACGGAAACACAAATGGCCAAGAATACCTAGAACAATCCTCAGCAACAAAAAAAAACAAAGCAGGAGGTATCACACTACTAGACTTTAAACTTTACTATAAAGCTACAATAATCAAAGCAGCCTGGTACTGGTACAAGAACAGGCATATAGACCAATGGAATAGAATTGAGATTCCTCAATTTCTCAACCAACTCATCTTCGACAACTCATCTCCACCACTGGGGAGAGGAAAACCTATTCAGTAAATGGTGCTGGAAAAACTGGCTGACCACATGCAGAAGATTGAAACAAGACCACTACCTATCCCCCCACACAAAAATTAACTCTAAATGGATCACAGACCTAAATGTAAAACCTCAAACCATAAGAACTTTAGAAAATGCAGGACACACCCTTATGGAAGTTGGAACTGGCATCCAATTCCTGAGCAAAACTCAAAATGCACAGGCCATAAGAGATAAGATAGAAAAGACAAGTGGGACCTCATTAAACTGAAAAATTCTGCAAAGCCAAAGAAACCATCAAGAGAGCAGGGAAACAGCCTACAGACTGGGAAAAACTATTTGCCAACTCCCTGTCTGACAAAGGCCTAACATCAAGGATCTCCAAGGAACTCAAACGTGCTGAAAAGAAAAACAAACAAACAACCCCATTACAAAGTGGGCAAAGGATATGAACAGACAGTTCCCCAAAGAAGACATATGAGTGGCAAACAGATACATGAAGAAATGTTCAATCTCACTAGTCATCAAGGAGATGCAAATTAAAACTACACTGAGATACCACCTAACTCCAGTCAGAATGACCATCATCAATAACTCAAAAAATAACAGATGCTGGAGAGGATGTGGCGAAAAAGGAACACTTCTACACTGTTGGTGGGAGTGTAAACTAGTGCCGCCTCTGTGGAAATCGGTGTGGCGATTCCCCAAAACTCTAAAAATCGACCTTCCATATGACCCCACAATCCCCCTACTGGGAATATACCCTGAAGAACTCAAATCACTCTATAAAAAAGATACCTGCACACATATGTTTATCACAGCATTGTTCACAGTAGCAAGAACATGGAACCAACCATGCTACCCATCAAAAGAGGACTGGATCAAAAAAATGTGATACATATACACTATGGAATATTACACAGCCATAAAAAAGAACAAAATCATGAATTTTGCAGCAACTTGGATGGAATTAGAGTTTATAATACTGAGTGATCTCTCACAGAAACAAAGAGCTGAGTATCACATGTTCTCACTCATAAGTGGACCTTGAACAACTACCATACTACTGTAGGAAAAGGATTGACATGGCGGGAAACTATGGGGGGGAGGCAGGGAGGGGAAGGGAGGTGGGATTAATGGTAGTCAATATCTGTCTGGTGGAAAGAGGGGCACACCTCATCAACAAGGGTACCTGCACAATGAATATTTGTATACCTAATGCTTAACTGTACCCCACAATTTTAAAATAAAAAATATTTATTAAAAAAAGAGCTAGTCACAATATTATCTTATCATCCTTTTAAAATCTGTAGAGTATATGATGAGAGAGTAAACCTTTATTTCTGATATTGGTAATTTGTGTCTTCAGTACTTTTTGTCCTAAACAGACTGGCTAGAGGTTTATCAATTTTATCAATCTCAAAAAAATACCTTTTGGTTCCACTGATTTTCTCTATCTTTTCTCTGTTCTGTTTTGATGTTTATATTTTCTTCTTTTTTTATTTTAACTATTTTATGGTAGAAATGGAAGTCACTGATTTAAGTATTTTGCTTTCCTAGTGTAAGCATTTAGTACAATAAATTTCCTCCCAGTGCTGCTTTAGTGGTACCCAACAAATTTGTATATATGTGCTTTGTTTTAATTTTTATTTGATTAAAATAATTTTTTTTAATTTTTAAAATTTATCTTTTCATATATTCTTTGGACTCTGGGATATTAGAAGTGTGTTATTTTGTTTCCAAGTACTGAAGGTTATTCCAGAGATTTTTCTAATATTGACTTCTAATTTAATTCCATTGTGATCAGATAAAACACTTTATATGACTTTAAACTTTATAATTTACTGACTTGTTTTATGGCCTGGAAAAATGGCTTATCTTGGTCAATGTTTTATATGCATATGAAAAGAATGTTACTTGGGAACAGTTTGATCTTTTGGGTCTTGTTTTTATGATTGATAATGTAATTCCAAAGCAGTGATAAGTCTAAGGCTAATTATTCTCCATTACTGAGTCAAGATCTTCTTAAGTACGTTATCTAATGTTCCATGAATCATAAGTTTTCCGGTCTGACTGATGGTAACAGACACTATTCCTGTGTAAGCATCAGGTACTGTTCTCTTTAATTCTTTTGGAGGGTCCTTCACTAGTTTGGGGTAGTTTCCTCATATACATGGGTTTATCAATACTGTGCTGAATAACTGAGGTTGGCCTTATGTGGTTCTCTAGAGTCCTCACTCTGCCCATTTCTCTCCTTTTTGATGTTTTGTCTTGTAACCTTTATCTGCCTCCATGTCCCTGGATACTTGAGTTCATTTATAAAAGTCAGAATCTGCCAGGTTCTATTTCTGTTTCCCTTCTCTTTACCATGGCCTGAAATCTCTCTTAAGGCAGTAAACTGGAGAAACCTTAGGGCTCATTTCATTTGATTTTCATCTTTCAAAGATCAATATTCTTTATTGACTGTATTGTCTGGTATCCTGAAAAGCATAGTTTCATTTGTTTTGTCTGGCTTTTGAGTTGTTTCAGGTGGTAGAGTACATATAGTCCCTGTAACTCTATCTTGACTCCAAATGGGAGTTCTGTCTTCTCTGGTATAAAACTTTGATTTAAAATACACAGTTGAGTTTTCTATACCAAGAAGAAAATCTAAACAAAATTATATGATCTAACATGCTAACATGCTTCTAATCACTTCTTCCATAATAATTGGAAGTTCTTTGAAAGCATTTTTCAGGATTCACTCATTTTCTATAGATTCAGATTAACAGAATAAAATGGTTTATTCATATAGACCATTTGCCTGGAATGGATGAGATCATATGTCTATATTTAGCTAAGATTTAGTGCTTGTTTGCAAGTGAGGATAAATCTTCCTGTGTAGAGATACTGTCATCTGTCCATTCTGTTCAGCTCTATGGAAGGTAATAATTTCTAAGGTAAAATTTACATTCTATAGCTTCACACGCAAAAGGATATAGAGCTCCTTTTCTATCCCAGTTGTCCCAGAAACATCATAATCACAATTCTAGGGCCTCTCTGCATAGAAATTCAAGAACTATAGGAAATGATTTTGCTCCAAACCAGCATCTATATTAGACATTGTTATGGGCTGAGTGTCTCTGTGTCTCCTCAAAATTCATATATTGAAGTCCTAACCCCTAGAATGATGGTAGTCAGATGTAGGGCTTTAGTGAAGTAATTAGGTTTAGATTATGTCATGAAAAGTAGAATTCTCATGATGGAATTAGTGCCTTAATAAGAAGAGGAAGAGAGAGAGAGAGAGAGAGAGAGAGAGAGCTCTTTCTCTCCACACACAGGCATTGAGAAAAGCTCAGGGAGAACACAGAGAGAATGTGGCCCCAGGAAGTGAATCCTTGTCAGACATCAAATATACTGGCATCTTGATCTTGGACTTTCCACTGTGAGAAATAAATATCTGTTGTTTAAGTGATCTAGTATATTGTATTTTGTTATAGCAGCCAAAGCAAAATTATAAGACAGATATATAATATAAATACAAGAAATTCTAATTTGAGAGCTGTCCAGAATCCTGATGGGCTAATTAAATACTCAGCCTAAAACTGAACCTATAGATTTTGGTCAGCAGTATTAGGATAGCAGTATTGAACTAACTCACAGAGAGATGCTGTATAATCTATAAAACACTTGCATAAAGCAAGCATAAGCAAGAATGTTTTAAAATTGCATCACTAATATTTTCTAGATAGTTTTGTATAAATACTCAACTCAAGACCCAGGAATTTTTAAACAATTATTAGTAGTGTTGAATTTCTTTTTATTTCTCCACAATAATAACCAGAATGTTACATTTATAGAAAGGACCCTATCACCATGTTGTCTAAGTACTAGGTAGCTTATTATATTCACTTCAATGTCCAAGTTGAACAAGAACATCACATTTCTTACCTTCACTCTCAGAAATTTTTACTAAGTGATTTAAGTGAAAGTCCCTATGTATCAAGTCAAAAATACTTCGGTTCAACTCTGTCCAAATGAAGAAAGAATATCTAGGAAAGAACCTCCTACCTGGTTGGTTACAAAGGAATTCAGAGACTCATCGTTGGAAACAATAGCTCTTGGATTTTTAAACATTTGTCTCTTTCATAGTCTTTTTTGTTTTGTTGAAAAATCCACCGGCTAGGCCAAGTGGAGGTCTAAGGCAATTGTCAAAATGATTGGGGGTGGGGGGCAAAATACATGCAAACAAAATATATCAGAAACACAGCCAAATATTTCAGCTGAAAACAGTGAGCTATGAATTTGCTTTTGCCTGTGTTAGTTAATTTCTTCATCTTTTTTTCCATTCAATTTGCCAGTAAATACCTGGCAAGAGAATATTCATTTCAACAATGACCCCTGTGTCACATAGGAATGCAATTAGTGTGAAAATAATGAACTCCAATAAAGAAATGAAATAATTCATTTTGAAAGAAGTCTTTTTTAAAAAGAGCATTGATCAACTATATTTTACATCATCATTACATCCAGAACCTGTATTCTTGACTAATTTGCTATTTAAATTTTAAAATTAGTTAAAAGTAACCTGGTTTCACCTATTTTCATGCTGAAACCATTGTTTTACCTGTCATTATAGTTAGAAATTACTGTCAATAATGATAATCAAGACCTCTGTCTTAGGTATACCCAAATATATACAATCACCGGTGGCTGGTACAGATTAAAGTCACCTACATATAGCCTTAAATCACTGGTTACAGAAATGTAAAGTTTAGAAATCCATGAGTGTTGTTCAACTCATGAACATAAAGACAATAGAATAAATGGAAAGAGCAGAATAAATAAAATATTTACCCTAGTAGTAGGAATTAATGAGATGGAAAAACTAAACAGATAGAGTTATCAAATCAAAGTTGGTTTTGGAAAAGGTTAATGAGATATATACACTTTTAGCTATTGATCCGGGAAAAAGAGAGAAAAAAGAGTACGTGTTATAAAATCGGGTTATTATGAAAGATGTAAATAAAAATATAGACACAAAAGTAAAATACAAATTTCCAAAATAAAAAAAGTAATAAAAAGGAGAAAAAAATCAACAAAGAAGAAAAACAAAGCAAGGCAACCATAACAAAATAAGAAGAAAAAAGTATAGCATAAAATCATATGAATAATTGAAAAGTATCAATCATATCAACTAATGGGAACAGGCAAAACTCATCTTTTAAAAGAAAAAAATGAGATCGGGGAAGACGGCAGCCAAGCCAGTCGGACTATGCGAGTCCCAGTGTGAGCGAGTGAGTGTATGGAAAATTTTGTGTACATGCTGGTGAGTGAGTGGGAATGTGAGTGGCTGGCTGAGTGAGGGCTAGGGAGCTAGCGGCCAGGGCTCCTCTGGTGCAGCGGCTAGTACCACAGCTGCTGGGCTTGGACCCTAGGGATTCCTGGGATGCAGAAGACAAGCGTCATTTTCTTTTTCTTTTCTTTTCTTTTTTTAAAATCAACAAACCCTCCCTGGGAAGAAAATGCTGGGAGAGACTAAGTGGGGGCTCGTGAGCAAGTGGCCAGGGCCCTGGTGCAACAGCTGGTGCTGCAGCATCTCTGCTTTGTTCCTGGCTCTCCCCAGGTCACAGAAGTCGAGCGCCATTTTTTTTAAACAGACAAAAGTGGTGGGGAGAAAATATCGCCCCAGATTCTCCCTCACTAGTCCAGCAGGAAAGAGAATGCCAACTCCTGACTTTGCCTCACCACTTCAGTGCCTGGCAGAGTACTGGCAGCAGGGGCTGCAGAGGGAGTCCAGAGGCATAGTACCACGGAAGAGGACAAGAGAGTCACTCCACCACCATCTTGAAGGCAGGCCAGGAAAGTGCTCCCACTCGCTCACCACGGAGCAACAGACCCAATCTCGACCTTTACTATAAGGCTACAGTAATTAAAACACCCTGGTATTGATACAAGATCAGGCACATAGACCAACAGAACAGGATAGAGATTCTAGAAGCAAAGCCTCAATTTCTCAACCAACTCATCTTTGACAAAGCCTCCACCACCCACTACTGGGGAGAGGAGAAC